>NC_061510.1:384898912-384933264 GCF_022539505.1 Lolium rigidum
CTATTCTCATAGCTACTATTTATATCGATTTGGCTTCGCGATACAATGATACACTATCTTTGAATAATTTGATGATACAAGGTTGTACATATCAGCCTAGCTAGATTCAGAAGCTTATTGTTCAGGCTGTGTGTTCGATAAGAACAATGATCCGACTGACTTTGCTAGGTGCCTTTGATTATGCATTTGCTTGGAATTACGGTCGAGAAGCTAGAGGCATTATCTAATTGAGGCCTCTTTTTGCGGTGTTCAAACAAGAAGCTCAAGCTTGGAAGAGCTTATCATGGAAGGAGACATCATGCAGAGCCAGCCCCAGTGTGCAAGGTGTTTAGGCGCATCGATGAGGAGAATACATCGGAGTTAGAGGTGATTACCATCCCCAGTCGTGTTCTACCCTGGTTTTACGGTGGGTGTCCAGAGTCCATCAACCTGAAGATGTCCACTGCATGCACCTGGATTGTGGACACTGAAGCAACAAGATGGCAATGTTTTAATGGACGCGGGATGGCCGAGTTTGTCAAAGCACATGACTTGAAGGTAGGATACCTCCCGACCTTCAAGAAGATTGACACCAAATCATTGCGGGTGCTCATATTTGGTTACAATTCTTTGTGAGAAGGTTATATGGTGTTCGAGGTTATCACCCATCGGCTGGGGCAACAAAATGAATCACAGTTGCATTAAGTTGTCTTACAAATGTTCTGTAGTATAATGATGATGTATTGTGGTGAACATGATGGTACCATTATTGGATTGTGGTCACATGTGAGGGGGGGTGTATAAGTGGATTGCCTAGCCCTTTCCATTAGTTCGGACTTTTGGTTGCGTTGGCTTGTGTATGAAGCTTGGCATGGTATCAGAGCCCAGGGTCTCGAGTTCGAGACCTGGCTTTCGTAATTTATCCTAAAAATTGGTGCTGCCCTCCGTTGCCCTCCTCGGAGTCCACGTATATGCCTCTTGAGAGTCTCCTTGTGTTGACCTCTTCCCTTCTTCCGGTCACACGTGAGGAGGGGTGTTCAGATGTATAAGTGGATTGCCTAGCCCTTTCCATCGGTTCGGACTTTTGGTTGCGTTGGCTAGTGCATGAAGCTTGACAAACCTTATTTATATGTACAGCTCTCTAGTTGTACTATTAATTATTATGTGCTTATGTTGGCTGGATTGTGATGAACATGAGATGTTACTGTTGTTTCAGTAAAGAAAAAAACGTGTTGTTTTTTCGAATCCTACTATGTTGGATATGTTTTGCACAAACTAGTGAAGTGCCGCTGACAAAACATATTATGCGCAAATAGGCAACCCTCAGTAACGATCATGGGTTCAAGCGTCCAGGATCCACTGCCTTGACATCAGCAAGCACAGATGAACAGTTGGTTGACTTGTAGATTTGGACGTTGGATCGAAAATAGATAGCTAAGAACTAAATACTGTAGCATGTAGCATATGTCTTGTTCATGGTCTCATTCCGGGTTCAAGTGCTACCCCATGTAGCACCACTTTTTTTGGGTTAGCCCGGACAACCTTCCCAATAAAAAAAGTACTACCTTCACTGCATGGGCCAATTGTTTGTACTTTTGGGCTGCCGCGGCAATGTACATGGTGATTCTTTGTCAGCACTGCTTGCTTCGCGATAACAATCCAAAAACATTTAATGGGCCTCAGACTCATGCCATTGGGGCCCTTCCTAATTTAAACACGGAGATCCTATGATTGGCCCTCAAGAAACCAGAGATTCTAAATATAAAGTTATTTTTATTTCGTATCAATTATGATTATGATTCTTTTTAAATGCGCATAGCCGGTATGCGCATCTACATGGGCTCTATATTTTGATATATTCATATAGTTGATTTCAAAATTTTCATAAATTATTTAAAGTTCCAAGATTTATTCTATCGAGTTTGCAAGATCTTAGAGTGTATTTGTAGTTTAAAAAAAATGACAAACCTCTTCATCGGATTGTTGTTAACAAGTGTAGTGTTGTGAACCCAAAATATATTACATACTTCCTCGTAGATCAAATTTGAACTAATTAAGTTGAACTAAAATAACCGGATCAACGGTTAGTATGGATTATGTGCATGGAGTACGAAGAACAAATGAATAGGCAATATTTCAGTTTTCCTTCGAGTTGAGAATGCTAGAGCGAGGACCCATTTGCCGGTGGCGTCCCTCAACATTTGAAGGTAAAGACAAACAAAAGGGATCGAAAAAAGCAAGTATCCTACATATCTCGGGTTAAAACATATCGAGAAATCACATATTTCTTGTACATAGAAGTGACATCGTGGACCCATCGGCCAGCCGTGGAAAAAAATCAAGAAAGGAAACAATTATCGTACGGAAAGCTGACATGTGGGACGCATTTTGCGGCAGCGTCCTCAACTTTAACAAAGGCGGCAGGGGATCGAAAGAAAAAGCAAAGTTCCCAGAAATCAGCGGTCAAAAATAAATCCAAGAAATGAAATGTTTATTGTTCATAGAGGCTGACATGTGGGACCCACGAGCCAGCAGCGTCCTCAACGTTTCAAAGGCGGCAGGGGATCGAAAAAAAGGCAAGTGACCATATATCGGGTGCCAAAAATAATCCAAGGAAAGAAACTTTTATTGTACATAGAGGATGACATATGGGTCCCGTTTTGCAGGAGCGGTCTCACATTTTCCAAGGCGGCACGGGATCGAAAAAAAAGAAAGGAAAGGTTTATCGTTCGAGAGAGGTGAGATGTGGGACCCATGGGCCAGCAGCGTCCTCTTAGTTTCAAAGGCGGCGGGGGATAAAAAAAGGCAAATAGCCAGTAATTAGGGTCAAAAATAAATCAAACAAAGGAAACTTTTACTGTTCATAGAGGCTGACAGGGACCCATGAGCCAGCAGCGTCTCAACGTTTCAGAGGCGGCATGAGATCGAAAGAAAAAGGCAAATACCAAGAAATTATGGGTCAATAATAAATCAAACAAAAGGTTTATTGTTCATAGAGGCTGACATGTGGGACCCCTGAGCCGGCAGCGTCCCCAACGTGTTAAAGGCGGCGGGGAGATAGAAAGACAAAGGCCAAAAATCGGTTGGTAAAAAAATCCAAGAAAAGAAACATTTACCGTTACGAGAGGTGACATGCGGGACCCATGAGGCGACGGCATCCTCAACGATTCCAAGGCGGCGGGGGATCAAAGGGGTCAAAAATAAATCCATCATAGGAAACTTTTATTGTTCATAGAGGATGTGGGACCGACACACGATGAGCGTCCTCATCGTTTCAAAGGGGTAGGGGATCAAAAGAAAACGGTAAATAGCCGAGAAATTAGGGGTAAAAAATAAATCCAATGAAGGACACTTTATTGTTCATAGAGTATGACATGCGGGACCCATGAGCCGGCGGCTTCCTCAACGTTTCAAAGGCGGCATGAGATCGAAAGGAAAAGGAAAGTGACCAAATATCGGGAGCCAAAAATAATCTAAGAAAAGAATCTTTATAGTACATAGAGGATGACATGCGGGTCCCATTTTGCGGCGGCGGTCTCAATGTTTCCAAGGCGGCACATGACCAAAGAAAAAGGAAGTAGCCGAGAAATAAGGGTGTCAAAAAATCCAAGAAATGGAATATTTCAATTGGGCTGCTTACGGCCATACGGGCCTTCAAACTATCCCAGTTGGACGCCTTTTGATTCGTACAATTTCAGCCCATTCCAAAACGGGAAAGTCTTATGCCTCGCAAAGAAAAAAAAACAAGGAGATTCGGCATATAAGTTTGTTTATGTAAAAATAAAGATTTAATTTATCCCTTTGCAATAGCTCGGAGCAAAATACTGCTTGTTTATTGTACGCAAAATAATCAAGATATCACATGTTTCTTATACGGGAAGGCGACATCGGGGACCCATGCGCCGGCGACGTCGTCAACATTTTAAAGGCGGCGGGGATGGAAAGAAAAAATAAACCAAAAATCTGTTGGTACAAAATCCAAGAAAAGAAACATTTTCGTTACGAGAGGATAACATGCGGGACCCATGAGGCGCGGCATCCTCGGCGTTTAATGTTAGAGGCTGACATGTGGGACCGTGAGCCGACGGCGTCCTCAACGTTTTAAAGGCGGCGGGAGATCGAAAGAAAAAATAAGCCAAAAATCATTTGGTATTCAAAATCCAAGAAAATAAACATTTACCGTTACGAGAGGATGACATGCGGGACCCATGAGGCAGCGGCATCCTCAACGATTCCAAGGCGGCGAGGGATCAAAAGAAAAAAAGGAAATATCCGAGAAATTAATTAGGGGTTCAAAATAAATCCATCAAAGGAAAGTTTTATTGTTCATAGAGGATGACATGTGGGACCGACACTGCCAATAGCGTCCTCATCGTTTCAAAGGGGCGAGGAGATCAAAAGAAAAAGGCAAATAGCCGAGAAATTAGGGGTAAAAAATAACTCCAAGAAAGGAAACTTTTATTGTTCGTAGAGGATGACATGCGGGACCCATGAGCCGGCGGCTTACTTAACGTTTCAAAGGCGGCATGAGATCGAAAGAAAAAGGCAAGTGACAAAATATCGGGAGCCCAAGATAATCCAAGAAAAGAAACTTTATTTACATAGAGGATGACATGCGGGTCCCATTTTGCGACGGCGGTCCCAACGTTTCAAATGCGGCTTGAGATCAAAAGAAAAAGAAAGTAGCCAGAAATTAGGGGTCAAAAAAATCCAAGAAAATAAAGTTGATGGACATAGAGGATGACATGCGAGTCCCATGAGCTAGCGGCTTACTCAACGTTTCCAAGGCGGCGGGGATCAAAAGAAAAAGGAAATAGCCAAAAATCGAGAGGGTGAAAAAAAACAAAGAAAATGAACTTTTATAGTACATAGAGGATGACATGCGGGTCCCATGAGCCGGCGGGTTCCTCAACATTTCAAACGTGGCATGAGATCGAAAGAAAAAGGCAAGTGACCAAATATCGAGGAGCCAAAAATAATTCAAGAAAAGAAACTTGATTGTACATAGAGGATGACATGCGGGTCCCAATTAGCGACGGCGGTATCAACGTTTGAGAGGCTGCACGGGATCGAAAGAAAAAGGCAAGTGACCAAATATCGGGAGCCAAAAATAATCCAAGAAAAGAAATTTTATTGTACGTAGAGGATGACATGCGGGTCCCATTTTGCGGCGGCGGTCTCAACGTTTCCAAGGCGGCACGGAACCAAAGAAAAATGAAGTAGCCGGAAATCGGGGGTGAAATAAATCCAAGAAGAAAGATTTCAATTGGGCTGCATCTGGACATACGGGCCTTCGAACTATCTGCTTGGCCTTTTGACTCGTACAATTTCAGCCCACTCCAAAACGGGAAAGTTCCGAATTTTCTAAAAAAACAGGAAAGTCCTATGCTTCGCAAAGACAAAAAAACAAGGAGATTCAACATATAAGTTTGTTTATGTAAAAATAAAGATTTAATTATCCGTTTGAAATAGCTCAGAGCGCAATACATTGTTTATTGTGTGCAAAATAATCAAGATATCATATGTTTCTTGTACGGGGAGGCTGACATCGGGGACCCATGAGCCAACAGCGTCGTCAACGTTTTAAAGGCGGCGGGGGATGGAAAGAAAAAATAAACCAAAAATCTGTTGGTAAAAAATCCAAGAAAAGAAACATTTTCGTTACGAGAGGATGACATGCGGGACCCATGAGGCGGCGGCATCCTCGGCGTTTATTGTTCATAGAGGTTGACATGTGGGACCCGTGAGCCGGCGGCGTCCTCAACGTTTTAAAGGCTACGAGGTGATCGAAAGAAAAAATAAGCCAAAAATCGTTTGGTCAACAAAATCCAAGAAAATAAACATTTACCGTTACGAGAGGATGACATGCGGGACCCATGAGGCAGCGGCATCCTCAACGATTCCAAGGCGGCGGGGAAATATCCGAGAAATTAATTAGGGGTTCAAAATAAATCCATCAAAGGAAACTTTTATTGTTCATAGAGGATGACATGTGGGACCGACACGCCAACGAGCGTCCTCATCGTTTCGAGAGGGCGAGGAGATCAAAAGAAAAAGGCAAATAGCCAGAAATTAGGGGTAAAAAATAACTCCAAGAAAGGAAACTTTTATTGTTCGTAGAGGATGACATGCGGGACCCATGAGCCGGCGGCTTACTCAACGTTTCAAAGGCGGCATGAGATCGAAAGAAAAAGGCAAGTGACATAATATCGGGAGCCAAAGATAATCCAAGAAAAGAAACTTTATTGTACGTAGAGGATGACATGCGGGTCCCATTTAGCGACGGCGGTCTCAACATTTCAAATGCGGCTTGAGATCAAAAGAAAAAGAAAGTTGATTGTACATAGAGGATGACATGCGGGTCCCATGAGTCGGCAGCTTACCCAACGTTTCCAAGGCGGCGGGGATCAAAAGAAAAAGGAAATAGCCAAAAATCGAGAGGGTGAAAAAAAATAAAGAAAAATAAACTTTTATAGCACATAGAGGATGACATGCGGGTCCCATGAGCCGGCGGGTTCCTCAACGTTTCAAACGTGGCATGAGATCGAAAGAAAAAGGCAAGTGACCAAATATGAGGAGCCAAAAATAATTCAAGAAAAGAAAGTTTTATAGTACATAGAGGATGACATGCGGGTCCCATTTAGCGGCAGCGGTATCACCGTTTGAGAGGCGGCAGGGGATCAAAAGAAAAAAGAAATTGCCAAAAATCAGAGGGTGAAAAAAAACCAAGAAAATGAACTTTTATAGTACATAGAGGATGACATGCGGGTCCCATGAGCATGCAGGTTCCTCAACGTTTCAAACGTGGCATGAGATCGAAAGAAAAAGGCAAGTGAAAAAATATCAGGAGCCAAAAATAATTCAAGAAAAGAAAGTTTTATAGTACATAGAGGATGACATGCGGGTCCCATTTAGCGACGGCGGTATCACCGTTTGAGAGGCGGCAGGGGATCGAAAGAAAAAGGCAAGTGAAAAAATATGAGCCAAAAATAATTCAAGAAAATAAAGTTTTATAGTACATAGAGGATGACATGCGGGTCCCATTTAGCAGCAGCGGTATCACCGTTTGAGAGGCGGCAGGGGATCAAAAGAAAAAAGAAATTGCCAAAAATCGGAGGGTGAAAAAAAACCAAGAAAATGAACTTTTATAGTACATAGAGGATGACATGCGGGTCCCATGAGCCTGCGGGTTCCTCAACGTTTCAAACGTGGCATGAGATCGAAAGAAAAAGGTAAGTGACCAAATATGAGGTGCCAAAAATAATTCAAGAAAAGAAAGTTTTATAGTACATAGAGGATGACATGCGGGTCCCGAGTTAGCGGCGGCGGTATCACCGTTTGAGAGGCGGCATGGGATCGAAAGAAAAAGGCAAGTGACCAAATTTGAGGTGCCAAAAAAAACTCCAAGAAAAGAAAGTTTTATAGTACATAGAGGATGACATGCGGGTCCCATTTAGCGACGGCGGTATCACCGTTTGAGAGGCGGCGGGGGATCGAAAGAAAAAGGTAAGTGACCAAATATGAGGTGCCAAAAATAATTCAAGAAAAGAAAGTTTTATAGTACATAGAGGATGACATGCGGGTCCCGGTTAGCGGCGGCGGTATCACCGTTTGAGAGGCGGCGGGGGATCGAAAGAAAAAGGCAAGTGACCAAATTTGAGGTGCCAAAAAAACTCCAAGAAAAGAAAGTTGATTGCACATAGAGGATGACATGCGGGTCCCATTTAGCGAGCAGCGGTCTCAACGTTTCCAAGGCGGCAAGGGATCAAAAGAAAAAGGAAGTAGCCGAGAAATCGGGGGTCAAAAAAAATCCAAGAATAGAAAGAATTTTGGTTCATAGAGGATGACATGCGGGACCCATGATCCTGCATCGTAAACGGCTCGATCGGAGAACGTTGAACGAGATGGCGCGATCGAGAAAAAAAATAATGCCAGAGAGGCTGCCATCTGGGCCCTACATCCCTCGGCGGTGCGGATTTGCGTTGACTCGGCCGGCGAACCCGAGATTTCGAGATGCACCACGTCCCGGGCCACCATACGCGACGTTTTGGCCGCTTTCGTCGGGCTAGGTGGCCTCAAAAACGAGAAAAAAAAAGTTTCGACATGCACCACGGAGGGACCAAAAATCGTCGGCCATGGTACACCAGCAACCACGGCGCGACTTCAACTTCGTCGGCCATGGCAACTTTTCTTGTAGTGAGATTCAAACTCTATACTTTATATGGTGAGAAACCATTCATCCATATAACCAAAGTTAACTATAAAAAGAACCATAACCGTTTTAGTACTTTAATGATAACTTGAGGATAGTTAGAGAAGTCAATTGGTAGAAGATAAAACCAATTCTCAAGTCCTTAGTAACTAAAGGAGAACATAATGTTGAGTAAGCAATCATCTTATCATGGTTAGGGGATATTAAACCCTAGCCAATGCACTATGGTGTCATCCCATATCTACAACCTAGAATTATATCTCAACCTAGTTTGTATACCACTTGGGTGAGCACAACTAAAACCTAATGAAGCCATATTTGAGTTTCAAACCATGTGTCAGTAAGCACATATAATTAGAACCCTAGCATTGCACTCTCATGCTTAATTATTAACCATAAGAGACACCTAATGCTAACCCTATAATTAAACCCATGTGTGGTTATCAACCACTTATCCTTATAATTAAAACCAAACCATAATGAGAGTTGTATCTACTCTAGGTATTTCAAGGAGTTAGTGCCAAACCTGAGAAGGGAGTTACAATAGAGAACTTACAAGACCTTAAATATTAATAAGACATCTTACCAACCCTAACAAAATACTCTTAGAGCCAAGAGAGGGATAAATTGAATTATCATCATTAAGAACTTTACTTGAGAAGTTAAATATATTCAAATGCAAGAGTACACAATATGGTTAAACACATAATCAAGATCCACTCATAATTCCACCATGAAAAAGAAAGTTAGAATTAATTCTACAAGAAAAAGGGAATTAAAGTGAATGCCTAAAATCATATGTAATTAAAATTTGCAATAAAGCTCACATATGTGAAATGTTTATTCAAGACAATTGAGTATTACAATAATCCTTTTATTAGTCCTCATTGTCAAAAACCTGCAAAATAGAAAAGGATTCAAATCTAAATCAAAAACAGAATTCAAAATAGAAAAATTAAAAAGGGGAAAAAGAAAATAGAAAAGAAAATAAGAGAGAGGAGAGGCTTACCTATCGGGCCACCGCAGCCCAGCAGCCAGCCCAACACCATTTCCTTGCAGCCTGGCCCAGTCCACCGTACCCCTTCCTTTGGATAAATACGAAGAAGCAAAGCGTCTTCTTCCTCTCGCCTTGGATCGACACCACGATGACGACGAAGCTCCACGTCCCGGCCACCAGGGTCGACTCCCACTAGCGTCGATGATCGAGGGGAGCAGTATAAATACCTGGATGAAATCTTGCTTCGTTTCCCCTTTTCTCTCCGTCCCAATTTGAAACCCTGGCTCACCCCGGCCACAGTCACCGTCGTCGATTGGGGAAGCCCCAAGCCCCGCCGTGGCCACCATCATCCTCACCACCCTCGACATGCTCAACCTGCGCGAGGAATCGAGTCAGGAAGCTCTCAGACGCCGGTGGTTGCTCGTTCCTTTCCGCCGGTATTCCACAGAAAAACGGGCAATGGCGTCGCCACCGTCGACAAGCGCCGCCGTCGAGCCTTTCCTGAGCATCACTGTGAGCTTATGCTTATCTCAAGCCACTTATTTTACCTTAGCATCCACCGTAGCATGCCCACGTCGTTCACCATTGTGCGCCACCGCAGTCGGAGCTCGCCGGAGCTACTCCGGTGACCTTTTCGATGGGGCGCCACCACCTTATGGCTCAGCGCGTCGCCCTGAGTCGAGCCAGCACCCGCGCGCGTCCGCGGGAGTAGCCCAACGCCGACGACCATCGCCATAGTCCGCCGGCCACCGTGCCCATTGCCACGTTGGCAATTTTGCCTCGGTCAAACACGCGTGGTAGCTGACGTGGACTCTGGCCCACTAGTCAGTGTCTCTGTGGGTAGACTAGCCCGGGTGTGTTTAGTCATTTCGTTTCAAATTCAAATTCCATTAATATCTGAAACTTTGCAAATTTATAGGAAATTCATATGAACTCAAAAAAATGAAAATAAGATATCAAAATTCTTGTAAAAGAAAATCCTATCCAATAAAAATATAATATGAAATTTTTATTTTAAACAAAAATCTAATTATTTAAATACCTATTAATTAAGTCTTTTCTTTTAATTCCAAATGCAACAAAAATTCAGAAATTAAGAAAAAGTTCTAAAATAAATAAAAACCAGTAAGTAAATAAAGGAAACAATAAAACTAATTTTCCTTTATTAATAACTTCTTAAATCCTTATTAGGAGGATTTAAATCCTAATTAATAATTGTCCTAATCATTAATTATTCAAAAATAATGAAATGCCAAATTCTATATTATTTTTATTTCAAAGTTATTAATAACTTCAACTTTATAATGAAGTTATTACCTTAAGAACTATATGGTAGATTAGGAAACCCTAATTCGATTAGACATAAAATTGTAGTTCATAATTTTATGTGGGATTCTAAAACCCTAATGCCATTAGGAACTCTAGCTCCATTAACCCATATGAACCCTAAATTTGTCCTAAACCTAAACCCTAGGTTATACCATGTGATCATCCTACTTTCTTTTCAATCTTTTTTTTTGCGAAAGTACTTTCTTTTCAATCGTAGAACCATAATCACAATTAAATGCTTGTCATGTTCACATAAAATATAGAAACACTATCACTACTAATTTAGCATTCCATGTATGCACCCCATCAGACCTAGATGATCAAATAGGGTCAACCAAGTGTAAACCCTAGATCCTATTACCAAAGCCATCATCCTTATTTATCCCTATTTAGCATCACACCATTGTGATGAACTCTATATAGCAACCATGCTTAATATTTTGCATCATTTGCCATACATCCTAAACCCTAATAGTGATTAAATGTTTATAAACCACCTTATTTAGGAACCAATTATTCTTTACTTAGTGGATCCAATAACAAACCCTAGACAACCTCAACCTTAATTGAGATACTTCTTATAACTTAAGAAGTATGTTCTTCAAAAGTTATTCTTTTGAAGTAAATAGGGAGTAGCCATCAAACCTGCTTAATAGGATTCATAAACCCTAGCCAGGTGTCATAAACAAGGTATACCAACCTTGATAGCACCTATGTTTAATAAATTACCTCAGATGTGCCTCCAGCCTTGTTAGGATCCATCTAATCCTTACCTAGAAACTAGATGGAAACCATAGTAAACCATAGAACTCCACAACCATAATTATCATACTTATTATTTATTAAAGAACCTATTCTTCAAAAGTTATTCTTTTGAAATATATAACAAGAAATCATAAACCATGCAAAATAGGACTTAAAATTAATAACTGCTCTTTACTTATTATGCAACTACTATTTCTTGGTGTGTATGATTGTTATTCTACATTCTACCATTTGTTTATGATTTTAAGACAACAAAACCCTAATAAGAACCTTGTTTGTGGAATCACCCTAAAAGTGCAACACACTCTAAACCAATCATACCAACTCACTGTCCTAAATCATCGGGGTTAGATCACGCTTAGAGCGATTGCATCTCATAATTATGCATTATTGCATCCTTGCCAATCTTTTAAACATCGTCCTTAGCGGACAATGATGCTATTTCAGAATTTGGAGTTACTGCGTATCGAAGACCTTGCCTGCATAATCTTGCAGTGAAGAAAGGCAAGTTCATCGCTTGCTCATGTCATTTGAGTATTTTTACCAAATTACTTGCAAAGTATTATACTTATCACTCTTGCATGAAAAGCAAAAGTACTACTTTCATAACTATGAATATGACTATGTGGTTGATAATGGAACCATGGAATGTGTTGACATGGTGGAGGTTCCATTGCAATGGGTTTATATCCATCTAGGATTAAACAACAAATGTCGTCCAGTGATTCTTGTGCCGTAAAACTCGTGTTAACCATAAGATCTGGAGTGGGACGGAGTAGTCAATTGTATTTCCACCTCTTGTACATCAACGGATGCGCTTACCGTAGCAGTTGTGTCTTGCGGGAGCAACTTGAGGGTGGGGATCCCATTCTAATTCCCCACGGTAATGCGGTCTATGATTGGTTGCATTGATCGGCGAAGGACCATGGTTGCGACCTGGTAGTTGTCGAGGTCGGAAGATATCCAAGTGATATAGCCCGGCGAGGACCCAAGGTCGGATTTGCAACAAAGGGTGGGTGTGCGAGGTAGCGGAGGAATATGATTGACTAAGACCTTACTCCTGGCCTCACACCAAAAGAAGTGTGGACGAGCCTGCAACTCGGTTGGCAACAAGGATAAGATCTCTTATGGGTAAAGCAACACACCTCTGCAGAGTGTAATGAATCATGGCCTGTCACTCCCTTTTCCGGGATATGGAACTGCGAACGCTGCCGGAAAGGAACTCCATGAAGTTCTAGTAAACCGGTGAAGGCTGACGGACATAGTTCTTCTGAATAAAAGCAACCTTTTGAAGAAATGGTTATGAAAACCTGCATTGGTATTAGACTTTCTGGTCTAATGTTGTAGCTAGTGCATTAAACACCTCTTTCCTATAATGAACTTGTTGAGTACGATCGTACTCATCCCACTCTTAAATCCCTTGCTTAGATATGGAGGCATCGAAGGAGGATCTACAGTGCAACTCGAAGGCCGAGGAGTCAACAACTACTTCAAGAAACAGAAACCTGTCAGAGGAGTCAGATACCACATCCAACAAGGAGAAAACCTAGATTAGCAATAGAAAGGAATTAGCTTCCTAAACCTAGCTCCTATGTAGCTAGAATCTATTCATAACCTCTATAGCTAGTCAAAACCTCTACAAGTAGAGTTAGTGATAAGATTAGACTACAAGTCGTTCTCCTGGAGTTTATTTGCAGTTTTACCTCATTGTAAAGTAGGAGGCTGTGCTGATCTTCTGTAACAGAGTCTGTATGTAATTCTATAGACATGCCTCGGACCCGCATATGTTTCTGTTGTACCACTCTGAGCGATGTAATACTAGTGGAACGGTGTTTCATTTGTGTTATGTCATACTTGCATACTACACCATGCAGTGGTATGCCGGGTCACCACAGTAACCTAGACTAGTAATAGTAACATGGCATATGTTACTAGTCTAAGTTACTCCCCACTATGACCAGCCTTAGCCCGTCCAAAGTTTGCTCTTCCTCTGCGTAGTCTTTTTAATAATCATGCCGGGGATTTCGTGTTTCCGGTTAGGTAGTCTCTTCTGTAGACATGTGTAGTGTGTGTAGTTTTATCTTGTATAAGCTAGGTTCAGCATCATGTATCTTCTTCGTCATTTAGGGTGTTATTAGTTTAACATTGGACCTTACGCCTATTATTTAAAAACAAACTTCCTTCACAGAATCCCTTCCCGCACGCAAAATTTCTGGAATTGAGTATAGATGTAAGTGGATCAATATTAAGGTACCATGTACTATCTTTGGTTCAACAAAATAAACTAACTTTTATGATGGCATCATCAATTTAATTTTTATTTTTGCTTCAAAGAAGGTACAGAGTACCCTAATGTTGACCACTTGTATCTCTAGCTGCATCACGTCAACGGAGAAAACAAGGAAACAAATTTACACATGTTTTTCTTATGTGACTTTAGCTAGACACTAGGTGGAAGATAAATATGGAATGAAATGTGGACTTGCCTATAATGGATATATTTTGGACGGTTTGATGTGGATTAAATTTTATGTCTTAATTAAGGAGAGTATTATCACGTCCTACTAGAGCATTTGGAACCATAGAAACAAAATCATTTTTGATAGGCGTGTGCTAGCAGTCGGACGCCCGATGTGGGTCCGAAAATCGGTTGTTGTTCCGGTCGTTAGATCACGATCGTGTGATTAACGATTAATCCATCTTTCCTCACATGATCTGCTTGCTTTACTGCGTGACGCTTTTCTAATGTTGCACGACGTGGGTGCAGGATGTACTATATTCAGGACATCAAATTAATGCCCACCATGTGATTCTGTTGGGCTTCAAAACAGTAGTAATCGAACAAAAAGTCAGGTGTTTACAACAATAATTGACAATGGTTCCAACAAAAAATAACGGTCTGGGCGCCGGTAATTATCTGTACCAAAAAATATACAACAAAGCACTAATATATTTACAACAATAATTAACAATAAAACTAACAAAATTATTGGGTGTTTACAACAATATCCAACCACGATTTTTACGAAAAAAGTTCCAACACTAAAAAATCCCCAAGCCAAAAGAATATTTACAACAAAAATCACCAATATATTTATAACAATAGTTAACAACAAAACCAATAAAAAAATTAGATGTTTGCAATAGAATTTGGAACCGCTTTTATAATTTGAACAATAAAAAATCACATGGTAATAATATCTTTACAACAAATCACCAACATATTGACAACAATAATTTACAAGTAAACCAACAAATTATTTGGGTGTTCACCATAATAGTCAACAACATTAATAATTTCTCGTGCAAAAACTTTGCACAACAAATCAGATAGTGATTTACAACAATATACCATAACAATCTCAAGAAACTCAATTAACTAATCCAACGATTAGCAAAATTCTTGTGTGATATCTATCTTCAAACAGATTCATTAGTTGTTTTCAAAAGATTCATGGCAAAAGATGGCCTCATTGCGACCTTACACTATCGATTCGGCACGACGACCACGAATTCAGCTTGTCAACATGCCGACGGCACTAGATCCGGTGACCTCGGGCCCATTTCCACTGGCCGCTCGTGTATTTGCAGCGAAAGACAAACTAGACACATGTTTGTCAAAAGTAATAATAACAATGTATATAATATCAAAAAATCTAATAATAATCTTTGACATTTTTGTAGCACCGCACTAAAAAATGGTCGGTGTCACAGTGTTATTTGAGTCATAGCCTCTCACTCAACATTTCTTTTGCAGCAGCCATCGAGTACTAATACTAGCAGTACACGAGTAACAAAAGAGAAGCAACAGTAGTGGTCCAGCCCACGTGAAAAAAAAACAATTTTCAAGGTGAGGAGAGAGAGTGATGAGCATGTTAGCTAGCTGCGACGGGAAATGATACAGTTGTGTTATTTGTTTGCTTGGCTAGTGAAACGAACCGCGCGCGAGTTAATTCGGGAGCAACCGATCCAGCGATGCGATCAGTCACCCGATAATAAGTGTTTTTCTTTTTGATAGGCTATTTTTTTTACGATGTTGATAGGCTAAACTTGGATTTGATGGAATGTTTTAGGTTCTTCAAGGATTCATTTGCTCTCATTGTGCATAGAATAAAAAAATAGAGGGCATGCAGCAATAGATTGACACATTAGAAGTCTTTATTTGCCTTTCACCACTATTTATACCTTCTATTTTTGTAAATAAAAGAATTTACATAGTAGCGAACTTCTCTACTTTTTTGTCAAAATAATAGTAACAATTAAGCCCCAGCTATTAGAGTTTACAAACCACCAAAGTCAGGATAGATCAAACCTTGTTCCCCGAGAAGTTAGTTACGTATCTCCTATTTGTTGGGGGCATATGAATTGAAGAGGGTAGGGGAAGAGAGGAGTTCGATAAATATCCCTCGGTGAAAGAATAAAAGATAAGTCAGGTACACTATGAGTCTAATAATACATTTTCATAAGTTGGAGGATCAGAGAGAGAAGATGAGCTAGATGTAAATTAGGAGCCAATTATAGCATGTGCTACAAGACATTTTGTGAGAGTGTGAGGTGGGCTAGGTATTAACAAAGCAATACATCTTTATGGATAACTACTCTGCATGTTTACTATTAGACTAGCTATAGATGACATGGAAATAAGATGGAAAAGACACTTGGCGAGCTAAATTTCTAAAGCCCTATAATTGTCTCAAAATCCTCTTGTGCATTGTCCGGCAACAAGTTAAAGATCACTAGTAATATAGACATTAGTTGGCTCTACCATCATCGGTACTCTCACGTCTCTTGTGATGGGCGAGAGTGCGGTACCTCATCCGAGGGATTGAGAATTTGAGTTGAAGTTGACCCTGTGTTAGTTTTCCACTCGTAATGATGCATTATTCTTGTGCCTAACTCATGAACGGGTAGCGTCCGCTAAGAATCACCATACTAAGTCCCATCAAATAATAAAAGGAGGGGATGGTGACTAATAATCAACTTCCTAAGCCTGATTTCCCAATGAACTCCCTCCTCTAAACTTCATTTTGGTAAATTTGGCAAACACGGTGCAAAGGCAAAAAAAAAAAAAAAAATCATACATCAAGATACTAAAAGGCGCCTGCTTAAAACTTAAGTAATCGATCCTCATGATGGACTGACAGAGGCGTGAAGCAGCCTTGCTCTCAACAACTGTTAGTTAATTCACCAAAAATTTGCAAAAATTAAGTTGAAGATACGATACTAGAGAAACCATCTCGCCTTGCTATGACTGAAAGAGTGAGGCTAGTCGTGTGCTTGCAAAACGGCAACACTATTTCCATACAAACTGATTTTGGTGGGAAGTATTCAAAACTTAATTGTTTCTTTCAAGTCAACTCTCTAATGATACAAAATAATAGAGACTCGGCACCACAGTGCGTACAAGAGGTGCTTCCTTGTAATTTGGTATAGCAACATTTCTAGCTTACACAGAAATTTTTAGGCTCATATTAGCCATATGTGCCCTTGCAAGAAATGAAGAGGCCGCACTTTCAAATTCTCACCAACATAGTTTAATTTCATTTCTCCAAACCATGGGCTGCAAATGCATGGTCTTAAATATGATGTAAGTTGAAACCATCTTCCTAATGCCTCGCATACCATATACCTTGGAAAAAACAATTAGCGAGCTAAATTTCGAAAGCCCTATAGTTGTCTCAAAATCCTCTTGCGCATTGTCCGGCAACAAGTTAAGGATCACTAGTAATATATATATTCAACCAAGAAGGTCATTGTATGAGTTAGTTATAGCTGCATGTGACTTATATTGTTCCACATTGATGCACATAAATAAGGAAGATATTCCGTTGGTAGACTCATATATTTGTTTTTGTGGAGATGTTTGTACTACATGGTTCTTACATGGTCTTTTCGAACAAGGTTGTGAACTTCACTTTTTTACAACTCGCTTCTACAAAAATATCCAGGACTATTCATTTATAGGTGTACAAATTTAGCTCTAGAAGCAATTAATTTAAAGATATATTGCTAAAACAAATAAGTTAAAGATACCATAACATGACATGCAGGATATTGTAAGTTTATTAATAGTAAACTTTATTGTGCACTGAATGTTCTTTATTCGCAAGGCATAATAATGCCTTTTTTGAACCAATATTTCTACACATGATACTCAATTGCCACAAGTAATGGGAAAAACCAACTTTAAAGGTGAATAAACTCAAATATGTGTATATATAATTTGCCTAAGTGAGTGTGTACGCATTGTTAAAAGATGTATTGGCAAGTGGGGGCATGGATTTGTGGCTCCGACAAGGAGAATATGCTCCCGGATGAACAGAAAATTCAAAATAACTATTAAAATAGAAAATCCTCAAATATTGTGTACTTGCTTTTATTGGTAAGGTTTTTGTCTGCGCAAATTTGCATGCAAAAATCAACATGTATGTTTTTCCAATAAAAAGACAAAGTTCATTGTTCTGAACAAGCTAAAAGTTTGGCACTCAATTTGTCTTCTTAGCATAAGTCATAATATTTAGGTTTTCTCCATCTTAATTTGGAGATAACCAAGGACACAAACTTGTACATGTCTAGTTTTTCTCATGTTTTTTGACATTCATAAAATCATTCGCATGCATGAGCATTTGCTTTTGGGAGTCGAGGTGTTGCTTGAGCCTTGTTGACAGTAATGAATTAGTCAATTTCTTGGATACCCAAGTATTTAGATTATGAACATGTCCGTCCCGAAATGGCCTCGCCGGTGTCACCAAATATATTCCTCTACCAACACCATTTGTTTTTGTGATTTCATTTCCACACAAGGAAACTGCACAACCCAGTAACCTTTTGAGAGAATATTGCACATACTAGTGACTCAGATTTAGTTTTGCATAAACCATTGACTCTAGGGGTAATTTGTTAATAAACTGATTGCAATGTTTAGCAGCATTCGTGGCACCATGGTGGCACTTGGGCCTATGCTTGCCACATGCCAAGCTATATCTTTGCTCCAGGTTGCCACGTATCCAATTGCAACAATGATCAGGAAAAGGGAAAAAAAATTGCATGACTCTCATCAATTTCATCGAAATTACATATAGCAAGATATGATTGCAGTTAGAGCATGTCTAACAGACCCCTTAAAAGGGCCAAACCCGTATAATAACTGCCGAAATAAGGGGTTGGGTGCTACCCGGCCGTCTAGCAGATCCCGTAAAACAAGCCCCCGCATCGATTTTTTACAGTTTTGGCTACGGGGCGGCTCTTCGCCCCTTACTTGTAAGGGGCGGGAGGCTAAATACAGGGCCAACCCCTCATCCCATTTCACTATGGCGCGCGGACATTTCAGAAATCCCAACCGTTTTCCCCGCGCCGCCGCCATAGCCACCCGCGCGCCGCCGCTGAAAACAGAATATTCCGTAGGATTCTGTTTTACGGGGTGGGGATACGGGGTCTGCTAGCTCGGACGAGTTTTTGGCCAGCAAAAAGTGAATACAGGGCCCTCTACTCGTGTTTTAAGGGGTAGAAAAATAAGAGGTCTGTTAGACATGCTCTTACCAAGTTACGTATCTCTTGGCACATACAAATAACATTCATATTACAACCATCAAGTTATGTCTTCTTGGTGCATAGAAGTAAATACAAACTTTGTGTCTTTTCGCGCACACATCACATAAAGTGACTTCCCATGGTCATCGCACACATCACATTACTCCTGTCCTTCTTCAAAAACGAGAGTGAAGTGAGTTAAGATACCCCTCTCCTTGGTTGTCCATGTGGAGGTTCATATGCTGGAGCGACCTGTCCTGGTGGTCCATGGTGCGTGGAGAAATTGGAGAATGGAGTGGATGACGGATACATGTTTTTCTTCCTTTCTGGGAAGAAGATAGTTAGAGATTTCTGAGAGTCAAGCGGTCAAGCCGTCAAGGCAGTACCAATTTTTTCCTTGACAAGAGAGACTCTACTTTGACTTGACAGTGGGATGGAGAAAGTCGAGAGCTGCTAGAGAACAATACTATGAACGAGCCTATATTTTGTACACGAATTTGCAGCGCTATTGGGTTTAAAAAAGACCGAGAATAGATACATGATCCATATGTCCGTGTGAATTTTATGTAGAAAACTCATTTTGGCCTATAGAAAAAAAGATTTCTAACATTATATAAGCGTAATATACTACTAACTATGTCCATACAATGTATGTTTAAACGAAATTTCTGGCTACAATCTAGATGTATATGTCTACCTATATAATTTTTGGCAGATTTTTTGGAGACCCAAAAGTGGAGTTTCAGAAAAAAGACTTATGAGTTTTAGCTTTTGGCTATATTTTGCACTAGTTTATACTAATTTAAATAAAACGTTGACTTTTGACTAATTCAGACGTCTTACATTTTAGGACGGAAGGAGCATAGGTGACTGGCGAGTGGTCCACGGGGGCTGGAATCCAGAACGCAGCCGGCAGCCCCCACACCTCACGACGTTGCTGCAGATGAGGCAAACACCAACCACCCGCCAAGATCGGGCGCCGACGGCAGAGACGCAGCCGCACGCAGCAACGAACGACAACCGGAAACACCGCGCGCCGCAACAGAAAACACAACACGCGCCAACTGAAGCAGAGGGGATTGCGCCTCATCGATCGGGCTGAGTTGAATCCTTCTTGTCTCGCCGGCATGTCCTCTAATCCCTCGTCACCACCGTCGCCGCCATCGAACAACACCTCTCCTCCTTCAGCCGCCCCGCCGCCGTCACCGGACTCGTCCTCTGCACCAACGGTAAACTCGTCTTCGCCGGCGCCATCCAGCTCCTCGCCTCCGCCGGCGCCGTCCAAGTCCCATGGCGCTCCGGCGTCACCGGCCGCGATCCACACTCCATCTGCCCAATCCTCTAGAGGCACGGGTGACTCGAGCAGGTCGGAGCAGGCTTATGTGCGCCGCGTCAGCCCGGCTGAGATCGTTTTCGCTGCCGCCGGGGCGGCCGCCCTTCTTGCGCTCCTCATTGCCGCCTGCGTGTGCTGCTCGAGGAGGACGGCGCCGAGGAGGCGGCGGAAGCCTCGCAACCCGATGCATTTCTACGCAGACACTGCCTCCGGACACCAAGGTAATGCGCAATGCTTTCGAAGCTGCCATCGATCGCCATTCCTAGTCCTGGTGTTCCTGCTTTCTCTTGATTTGTGCACTGTAGTTGACCACCAATGACATGCATGGCGTGGCAACCACAGGCAACAGCACGAGCTACGCCAGTGGGCCGCAGCCGCAATGGCAGAGCGACACGGGCGCGGGGCCGTCGACGAGCATATCCGGCCCGCCGGGTGCCTCCTGGCACGTGCCGCCCGACATGAACTCCGGCCAGCCGCTGCATACGCCGGCACCGCAAGAGGCGCTGGTGTTCGGCAAGGGCACGTTCACCTACGAGGAGCTCGCGGCGGCGACGGGCGACTTCTCCCAGGCGAACCTGCTCGGGCAGGGCGGGTTCGGGTACGTGCACAAGGGGGTGCTCCCCAGCGGCAAGGCGGTGGCCGTGAAGCAGCTCAAGGCCGGGAGCGGCCAGGGGGAGCGCGAGTTCCAGGCCGAGGTGGACATCATCAGCCGGGTGCACCACCGCCACCTCGTGTCCCTCGTCGGATACTGCATCGCCGGCACCAGCCGCATGCTCGTCTACGAGTTCGTCCCCAACAAGACGCTCGAGTTCCACCTCCATGGTCAGCCTCCTCTACGTGGCCGTGCACAGCTTAGTTAGCTTCAGAAGTTAACTGAAACGACATTGTTGTTACACTGCAAGAACCGATACTGACGGTTGGTTCACGTGCTGGGTTGCAGGGAAAGGGTTGCCGCCAATGGCATGGGCGACGAGGCTGCGCATCGCGCTCGGGTCGGCGAAGGGTCTCGCCTACCTGCACGAAGACTGTGAGCATACATCACTAGCTAGCCTCAACATCTCCAGTTCTCCATTGCTAACGGCAGGCAACTGTGTTTCTGAATTCTGATGCCTGAATTGTCATGTTCATGTGGCAACAATGAAGGCCAGCCCCGGATCATCCACCGCGACATCAAATCCGCCAACATCCTCCTCGACAACAACTTCGAGGCGATGGTCGCGGACTTTGGGCTAGCCAAGCTGGCGTCCGACAACAACACGCACGTCACGACCCGCGTCATGGGGACGTTCGGGTACCTGGCGCCGGAGTACGCGTCGAGCGGGAGGCTGACGGAGAAGTCGGACGTGTTCTCCTACGGCGTGGTGCTGCTGGAGCTCCTGACGGGGCGGCGGCCCATCGACGCCACGACGCAGCTGTTCCTGGAAGACGGCCTCGTGGACTGGGCGAGGCCGGCCCTGTCGCGCGCGCTGGCCGGCGGCGACTACGACGCCGTTGCGGACCCGAGGCTGGAGGGCAGCTACGACCCGGTGGAGATGGCGCGCGTGGCGGCCAGTGCCGCGGCCTGCGTCCGGCAGTCGGCCAAGAAGCGCCCCAGGATGAGCCAGGTACAATGTCACTCGACGCATGCCCTGGCTTCTGCAGTTGTTCACGGGAAATGGCCATGGTGATTTTTCTTGGTGGTGCAGATAGTGAGGGCGCTGGAGGGGGACATGTCGCTCGAGGACCTGAACGAGGGGGTTCGGCCGGGGCAGAGTGTGCTGTTCGGCGAGGCGGGGTCGTCGGGGTAAAGGAGGGAGGCTTTGCTGGGGCCTTCCTTACTCGTCCGACATGAACCGCGTCGAGCAAGTGACCATCGCCGGAGTATAAAAAGAACACTTGACCGCGGCAACGACGAACACTTCTCCCAAGATATGAGTCGGAGCCGGCCGCCTCATCGTGGGTAGGGGCCGCGGATCTGCTGGTTATCTGAATATCCGTACGAGTCGGGTTGCTTGGTGGGAAATATAGACAGCATCACCGGTAGCCCTAAAATAGGCGGTAGGGGCGCCGGCACCTCCGTTTGAACGGCGCCGGCACTGCATCCTTTATTTGGGGAAGCTATTTCCACACCGGCGTCTCGCAAACGGTGGCCCCCAATTTTTTTTCTTTTTACAATATTTTCAAACAATATATCGATCACATTTTATTCATACAATCACACAAATAGAATTAAATTATTCATACAATCAATAAAACAGATAGTACTTAAATTATTCATACAACCCAACAAACAAATAGTACTTAAATTATTCATACAACCCAACAAACAAATAGTACTTAAATTATTCATACAACCCAACAAACAAATAGTACTTAAATTATTCATCCAGGCAAACAAATAGAAATAAAATCATGCATTGTTGGCTGCTCCTCTCCTTGCCCACAAATGCGCAGCTAGATCCGCCTTCAGTTGTGCATGGACACCTGCATCTCGAATTTCATTGTGCATACGAAGAAAAGCAGCAAATTCTTGGGCACATGCTCTACCTCAGCTAGTGGCCCTTGATAATCAAATGGATGATCATCCTGCACAGGTGCGTCGCGCTCGCTCTCAATGATCATGTTGTGGATGATCACATAGGCGTTCATCACCTCCCACATCTATGCCTCAGACCAAGTGACAGCAGGGTACCTGACAATGACGAAACGCTGCTGAAGCACAACAAAAGCACGCTCAACATCCTTGCGTGATGCTTCCTGGCATGTTGCAAAATAAGCTTCCATCTCGTTTGCCGGAGAGGTAATTGTCTTCACAAATGTAGCATACGTCGGGTAGATACCATCAGCTAGATAGTACCCCTTGTTGTATGTGTGGCCGTTTACTTCAAAGTTCATGGCAGGAGCTTGTCCCTCAGCTAGCCTGGCAAACACCGGAGAGCGCTACAACACGTTGATATCATTGTTTGTTACTGCCATGCCAAAAAAATGCATGCCAAATCCAAAGCTCCTGGTCTGCCACCGCCTCAAGAATGACACTGCACTCACCAGTATGGCCCTTGTAGATCCCCTGCCAAGCAAAAGGGCAATTCTTCCAGCCCCAATGCATACAGTCTATGCTTCCGAGCATCCCAGGAAACCCTCTTGCTGCATTCTTCTGCAGAATCCGAGCTATATCATCTGCTCTTGGTGCTCTCAAATAGTCTTTACCAAACACCGTTATGGCGGCTCGGCAGAACTTGTAGAGAGTCTCTGTGCATGTTGTCTCTGCCATCCGTAGGTAATCATTGGCTGTATCTGGAGGAGCTCCGTATGCAAGACAGCGCATTGCAGCAGTGCACTTCTGAATTGAGGTGAAGCCCCACAAACCTGTGCAAGCTTTCTTGGCCATGAAGTACGTGTCGTACTCCCTGACGCCGTGGACAATCTTCAAGAATAGGTCCTTGTTCATCCTAAACCGGCGCCGAAATTCCTTCGGCGAATGATTCGCGTCGTTGTTAAAGTAGTCGGCGTCAAGCAGCATTGCGTCGGCTTCACGGTGCCTGTTGATGTTCCTCCTCTTGCCTGGCTTGGAGCCGCCACGCCGAGGCACGACGAAGAAAGGCTGGCGAACGCGCAACATGTTCGTCAGAATCAGCTGCTGCTGTTGCCGCCGAACGACTCGAGCGTTCTCGCTCCTCCGTGAACAGCTGCACCATTATCTCGTCGTCGCTCTCCATCGCGGCAATCAGACGAACACCTTGCGGGCGGGGCGATACTATCGCGGTGGCGGCGAGCTCTGTTCCGGGTGAAACAGCGGCCGCCGGTCGAGGGGGTGGCGGCCGTGTCGATGGACGGCGGTTCCTAGACGGTCGGCGGTGTTTATTGCAAGCAGAGTGGGCGCGGCGGCGACGGTGGCGATCTAGAGGGGTGGGAGTCGCCTCGGCCATGTGTAAGAGGTGGGAAAACGGTGTGTCTGGCTGCCAGGCGGAGCCCACACTCGTTTTCAGACGTGCCGCGAGGTGCCGGCGCGTCCGATTCGCGCCCTTGGCGAAGGGGCCAGCACGGGGTTGCCGGCGATTCTATTGGGATCCAAAATTGGCCGGCGCCGTTTGGGGCGCGCCGGTGCGAGCCCATTTTCGCTGCCAGCCCCCAAATTGCTATCGGGGTCGCCGGTGGAGATGCTCTGAAAGGGTGGTAAAATTCCTTTGGTTCCATTCAATTTCCAAATATATGGAAAATTAATACTCCCTTGGTTCCAAAAAAATGTCTTAATTTTATTTAGATTATGTATGTATCTACCATAAAATTGCACTTTCTTTTAACTGGATCTACGGCGGGCTTACGCTAGCCAGCCTGAACACATCTTATAACCATCCCAAATAGAGCAGAGTTTATCCAATTACAAAATTGTTAGAGGGTTTAAGGGGAGAGAGTGATCACAAGCGATCAAGGAGGATCAAATCTAGCATCGCGTGTCTCCTCGACATTTACCTTGCTCCTTTATCTAGATCTTCTTTGTTACTTGTTCTCCCCCCCTTTATGTTTGTATCATCTAAGTTGTTCTTGTTCACATTTACCTTTTTTTTTCCATAAAGCTTAAAACCTGAAAAATCTTAACAATCTTTTAGCTCCTATTTCCCCTCTAGTCGCAACTACATACCTTTCAGGTGGTACCCCATGTACGCGACTCACTCATTCCTACAAGACAACTTCATGGGTTGAGCAAGGCAGACCGTTTCCCACACTCTGATGCTAGATGGCAGTTATGACTCGGTAGAAACGACATACTCCATTTTTCCTTATTGCATTTAACATTCAACTAATAAGTGCCCCCAGATGATACGGGTGCATGTACCACTCATCAACGCTGCACACTCGACGCATGCTCTAGTTCCTCCAATTCTTTCCAAATTTATACGGTGATTTTCCTCCTACATACCGTGATGACACTGCATGGTTCCATTCTACTTATTGAAGTCGTAAACTGCACACCCATGGTCCTAAGTTTAATGCAGGTTCAAACCTTATTCTCGGTGGCTCTTACTACCATACCTTGAAGTCTTTATCATATGAAAAAGCCACTTTCTCTAGTCATCAAATTTTCGCAATCCATCTATTCTCTTGAAATAAACTTAATGTATAGAAACACTCGACTGAGAAGTAATTAAAATATTTAATTCTAGCATGTGCCTTTAGTGTGCATTGATGCACATAGTGGTACAAATGTATGTGGCAACACAAATAATGCATAATTTCTTCATGAGATTTTGGGATAAAACTCATAAATTCACTTTTTAGAACTCACTTTTATTGTAACTTAAAATAATGTTGTATAAGCTCTACCTCATTCTTTTAAACAAAAATTTGTGTTAATACCTAAAGTTGGAAAACTAATCCTATGAGAGCCGCGATCTTTTTTCCATCAAAGTTAGACCCAACCCAAAGAATGACATGTGGCAACACACATCTCGAACCACCAATTTCTTCTTAGATCAAAGGGTATATTCTCTATTCCAAATTCGCATGGTCGCTCCCAATGCCATGGACTCACTGAAGGGCGGCTAGACTACACATGTTGCATGAAGAACCAGCATGAGTGAGGTGAGATCAAGTTGTTGGACATTTCATGAACGCAACAAGACATGACGACGATGTACTAATTCATAAAGACCCATCAGTCATGGTCCAAAACCCTCGGCGAAATGAAGTTCTGGTATGTTGCCATATTTATGCCACTCATGTGGGAGCCACATTGACAATTGAGAGATGGATTTTTTTTTGTTGGTGACGCAAGAGACGATGTTTCTGTCTACACTGTGTGCTTTAAGGTCACGTAGCTCACAAGACTTCTATGTTTGCTGCACACAATATTTCAAAGAAAAGTTTACATCAACCATTTTCACACAAATATTTCAACAATGGTAGTTTCAAAGCAAACACATGCATCTAATTCATCACACTCATATCAGGTTGACAAAATTAATTTCTACACCAACATAAATAACTCTAGTTCACCATCCATATTATCATACAGATATAGTTCATCATCCATATCTTTTTGAAACAGCAAGTATAAAAAAGTAACGAAGGAAAATAAAATTGAACATCCTCCACGTCTCTTCTTATGAGACAAACATGAAAGGTTGTGCCAGAGAGAAGCCGCAACCATTTGTGCATTAATGAGCAACACATCAAGGAAGTCAAAAAGGTCATGCTAGTACTACTAGTATGATTTAATTCTAATTGCATGGCACATTGATGAAAATATATTGTTGCATGATTTGTGGCCACTTGGAGATCTGCTTACTCTTGTAAGTGACGAAGAGCTTGCTCTTCCATGTCTTTACATGCATGATGTACATGTACTTCGCGAAGTCATAAGTTATGCATGCATGTGCTTAACAACAATGTGGGTTGAAATCTCGTTCCCGCTGCCTACCATTACCATATCTTATAGCCATCGCTTGTGAAAAGATATTTGGTAAGTTGATCTCTCGACCCCAATACTCATTAGTGCATTGTTTCGCAACAAGCCAAAGAGCGTCGTTTTTATAGAAGCTTGACTTAGGTCATGTCATGGTTTAATTCTAGTTGCATGTGACTGCCCTCGATGCACATTGATGCTTATAAAGGACCATATTCTGCTAGTAGACACATGCATGTTATTTTGCATGTGATGGATAATTATTTCATGATATTTTAAGGTAAACTCATACCTTCACTTTTTATAGACTATTTATTCAATAACATATGGTAATTCAATTGTTTATATACGACAATAACTCTAGTGGCAATGAATGCTTCAGGTCCTCCTTGTCCCTGCTCTATGATCTTTTAAAATAGGTTCCACAACTCTTATCTATGTGTAGAATTTTGTACATAAGCAAAGAGTTTGAGTTGTATCCTTGCATACTTGCTTCTCAGATGGATGCATCACTCTAAGTGTTTTGGTGATGTTCACACTATGATACAAAGCTATTGTTGCATCTTACTTATCAACGAAGAATCTAGAGATAACATATTGGACAAAGATTTGGTGCACATGGGCACCAGTGATCTCGTTCAAATAATCAAAAATCAAAATTTTGAGTTTCAAAAAAATTTGATTTTTTAGCATATAGGTAATGATGTATCCAACAAACGTGTAAAATATCAATTTCAAATACTTTCTATTTTGAGCTACAAAAAGTGACAAAATTGTAGATCCAACTAGTCATTTTCAAAGCACCAAAACATATCAGATTTTGTCATTTTTGTCTAGCACAAAACAAAAAGAATTCCGGGTTGAGGTTTTCCATGATTGTGATATGTATCACTAACCATCTTTAGAATTATTTTCAGATTGTTTGATAACTTGTAAAAATGCCTTTTAACTTTTTAAAAATGGAGAGAGCATTGGAGCTCGAGAGCCAAAAGCTTTTTTCGTAACATATTACATTAAACTCAAATAAACTCTAATTTTTGTGCAATTCTAGAATTTTTAGAAATTGTTTAAACCCGACTTCTATCAACACATGATTCACAAAATAACACATCACCAAAATGGATGGATAGACCCAACAAAAATTGCATGAACTTGAATCTCGACTTTTTTAAAAACTTAGCCAATCAACACTACATGATACATCATAAAGGGTGACATGGGCATACCCTTCGGGTACCCATTATTAGTATACCTGGCTCGGCCCAATATGGAGAAGACCAAATATGGAGAAGGCCCAACAAGGCAACCCGAAGAAGTAGTCGACTAGGACTCTTGTGAAACCCTAGGCTGGTTGCATATATAAAGCTAGCCAGGGCACCCGAAATAAGAGGCCAACAGATAGACAGAATATAGACAACATAGCTCCGCCTACGGCGGCACCCTGTAAATATACTTGTGTTCATATAGTGGATTGCTAGCAGCACGTAGGGATCCTCCACCGAGGGGACCCGAAGCTGGGTACGTCGTGTGCCTAATCTCGTCCCCGGAATCTCCATCGTCGCTCTCTCCCGAAAACCCTAGTCTACAATATGTAGGCATTGCCGAGGTGATCCCTCGTCAATTGGCGCCGTCTGTGGGAATCACGACGACTGGATTTCGTCATCCGGGCGGGATCCATCATCACCAACAACGTTTAGATCGCATCCGAAAAGAAAATTTTCGAGTTCATCATTGACTACTACGTTCGGCTGCCTGATCTGGATTTTTTTGGCGCACCCGAGCGCGGATCGATCCATCCTCTTCACGTAATTTCGTCATCAGCAGCGTGCTACAATCGGAGTATTTTTCTGCATCGTGCCAAAGAAGCAGTTTCCCAAAAACACGGACCAGATCACCAAAAGCAGCGTCGCCAGGAGAAATTTCGAAAGAAAAAAGAAGAAGAAGCGGTCGACTTTATCATCTGCGGAGGCAGGAACGGTTAAAGTTTCATCGTAATGCGTTACAGAAATTGAGACACAACAATCATGACAGTATCCAGAGAGAAGAATCGTGCGGCCAACATATACTCGTTCGATCCGGGGGCGGCCATGAGATAGAACCAGTTCAAGACCGTCCAAAGAAAAGAATCGTGAAGAAGCAACTACAACCGGGTCAAATCTCGCTAAAAAGGAAAGGCAATTGAAAGAAAGGAAAGTGGAAGCAGCGTATCGGAACAAGTACCAAGAAAGTTAATGATATGTTTCACGTGAAGCTTCTACTTGATGCGGCTTTGGAAGAAGAAAAGGGGAAAAACGAACCAGCCGATGGTCAAATTGATGTCCCAGGCGTTTGAGTTGAACTAGCTACCAGTTAAATTCATCCGTTGGATCATATTTCTCGAATCAAATTTCAGAGAACAAAACAACAAACCGGCAAGAGCTGGTTGCCGCCTTCTATAATATCAATAGCCGCGGCTCGCCATTGCACACCCGTCGTCACGAATTCGTTATCCGACACAACAATCAGGTGCTATATTTCTAGTTAATTACTATTCGCAAAATTTATCTCGTCAAATATTTTTTGGCTCGTACTATTATTTGCTCGCGGAATTTTTTGCGCCATAATATCATTGCAGATCAGAACAAACTTCGACTACTTTGCTTCGACGACCCTATTTGTCATTGCGCACTTGCCACGTTTGGGGACTCGCCCGCCGTGGACACGATGATTCTCTCCTCCGTGCCGACTACTTCCACCGCGTCGAATATTTTCGGTTAAACGCCGCACGGATCCGCCACATCGATTGTGTGCTCTTCATCGACTACTTTCTACCAAGCACCACACGACTACATCGACTACTTCCGGTCAGGCGCCGTCACAGCCGATAAAAAAGCTAAGTGTTCCTCTTCATAGAGTCAATTATTATTTATTTTTGCCACACCAGAATACTCGGGGGCTGTAACATTGCATCATTACTATAAATTCACCCAAACAATTGGGGCTGCGCCATTACTTCGTTATCACAAATATACTCGGTTACTTGGTGAATTTCTTTTCTTCGGCTCTGGATATATCTTCTCCGGTTCAGTGATATTATTTTCTTCGGCTCAGTGGAATTATTTTCTTCAACTTAGTGGCTTTATATTCTTCGGCTCTGTGGATTTATTTTTTTCTTCGGATTATTGGATTGGTTCTCTTTGGGTTATTATTGGTTCACTTATACAATATTACCCGATACGTTTCCGGGTCAATGGATTCATCTTCTATGGTTATTACTGGAACTATTTTCTTCGGGTCAATGGATTCATCCTTTATGATATCAGTGGATTCATCTTCTATGGTTATTACTGGGTTCTTCGGGTCAATGGATTCATCTTCTATGATATCGGCGGATTCATTTTCAATATATGATTCATATTTGATGGTGTAATGTTTAATATGAAGTGATCTCAAGTCCTTCATCTCAGTATTCATCTTCAGTATTCATCCTTAATGGCCTTCTTTCGGCGACACGGTAATACCTCGGGGGCTCGACAACAACTTCGCCCCTGAGCATAGCTACAACATAATATTACAGGCGACCATTACTTCGGCACAATGTTTTCAGCAACGCTCGGGGCTCGACAACGACTTCGTCTCGAGTAACAACTCGTGACACGGCGTCTAAGCAACAATCATGACGTCACCCCGACAGCGCTCGGGGGCTCGGCTATTTCTTCATCAACAATTTAGTGGCATACACTTTCGTTAATTCGGTGGTTTTTACTTCGGCTCGACTTTTTCGCTGCACTCGAAGACTTCATCGCGCATCGACTGCGTTTTGCCCAATAAGCTAAGTGTTCCTTTATTTCAGATAAAGTTGATTATCATTTACTTCCGCCGCACTCGATGCTCGGGGGCTGCACGGCATATATTCACTTTACATATCATCGAATCTGAGCATCTGACACCGCATGCGAAAAAGAAAGTCAAGGGAAAGATAGAAAAAGTTTGTTTATTTGTGCAGGAGAAAGCAAATTTCAAAGTATATAAGAGAGAACCCGACGAAATTGTCTACAGGGAGAACTCGACGAAATTGTCTTCAAGAAAGGACAGGACCCGATGAAATTGTCCTCAAGGAGGTCTCGAAGAATTGTCCTCAAGGAGGTCTCGAAGAATTGTCCTCAGGGAGGACCCGAAGAATTGTCCTCAGGGAGGACCCGTAGAATTGTCCTCAAGGAGGACCCGAAAAATTGTCCTCAAAGAGGACCCGAAGAAATTTTCCTGAAGGAGGAACTCGACGAAATTATCATCAAGGAGGAACCAAAAAAAAAGGGGGGGGGGAAGAGAAGAGGATAGACAAATCTTCGGGTCCATTGACTCGTCATTTGTTCCGAGTAAGAGTATCGGCGATTTGCCTGCCGACAATATAGAAGAACCCAATATATTCGGCTATCTCATCACGCCCGATAAAAATATAGAAGAATGATACGTCCAATTTGCATCACTATTTTATATCATAATTTGCTGTTATTCATTGATATATTTCATATTGGGACACAATACTTATGTTATTTCATCTATTTTGCATGTTTCATGATTATTTGGAGATCGAGCACTGATGGCGTGTATTTCACACGTTCGTTGGGCAACCCCAAGAGGAAGGTATGATGCGCACAGCAGCAAGTTTTCCCTCAGAAAGAAACCAAGGTTTATCGAACCAGGAGGAGCCAAGAAGCACGTTGAAGGTTGATGGCGGCGGGATGTAGTGCGGCGCAACACCAGAGATTCCGGCGCCAACGTGGAACCTGCACAACACAACCAAAGTACTTTGCCCCAACGAAACAGTGAGGTTGTCAATCTCACCGGCTTGCTGTAACAAAGGATTAACCGTTTTGTGTGGAAGATGATTGTTTGCAGAGAAAATAGTAAAAACAAGTATTGCAGCAGATTTGTATTTCAGTATTAAAGAATGGACCGGGGTCCACAGCTCACTAGAGGTGTCTCTCCCATAAGATAAAAGCATGTTGGGTGAACAAATTACAGTCGGGCAATTGACAAATAGAGAGGGCATAACAATGCACATACATGACATGATAAGTATAGTGAGATTTAATTGGGCATTACGACAAAGTACATAGACCGCCATCCAACCGCATCTATGCCTAAAAAGTCCACCTTCGAAGTTATCATCCGAACCCCTCCAGCATTAAGTTGCTAACAACAGACAATTGCATTAAGTATGGTGCGTAATGTAATCAACAACTACATCCTCGGACATAGCGCCAATGTTTTATCCCTAGTGGCAACAACGACAACACAACCTTAGAACTTTCTCACATCGTCCCGGTGTCAATGCAGGCATGAACCCACTATCGAGCATAAGTACTCCCTCTTGGAGTTAAGAGTAAAAACTTGGCCGAGCCTCTACTAGTAACGGAGAGCATGCAAGATCATAAACAACACATATGTAATAACTTGATAATTAACATGACATGGTATTCTCTATCCATCGGATCCCGACAAACACAACATAGAGAATTACAGATAGATGATCTTGATCATGTTAGGCAGCTCACTAGATCCAACAATGAAGCACAATGAGGAGAAGACAACCATCTAGCTACTGCTATGGACCCATAGTCCAGGGGTGAACTACTCACTCATCACTCCGGAGGCGACCATGGCGGTGTAGAGTCCTCCGGGAGATGAATCCCTCTCCGGCAGGGTGCCGGAGGAGATCTCCGTAATCCCCCGAGATGGGATCGGCGGCGGCGGCGTCTCGGTAAGGTTTTCCGTATCGTGGTTTTTCTTCATCGGGGGTTTCGCGACGGAGGCTTTAAGTAGGCGGAAGGGCGAGTCGGGGGCCGGACGAGGGGCCACACCATAGGGCGGCGCGGCCCCCCGGGCCGCGCCGCCTCGTGGTGTCGCCACCTCGTGGCCCCACTTCGTATGTTCTTCGGTCTTCCGGAAGCTCCGTGGAAAAATAGGCCCCTGGTCTTTGTTTCGTCCAATTCCGAGAATATTTCGTTACTAGGATTTCTCGAAACCAAAAACAAGCAGTAAAACGAGAACCGGCACTTCGGCATCTTGTTAATAGGTTAGTTCCGTAAAATGCACGAATATGACATAAAGTGTGCATAAAACATGTAGGTATCATCAATAATATGGCATAGAACATAAGAAATTATCGATACGTCGGAGACGTATCAAGCATCCCCAAGCTTAGTTCTGCTCGTCCCGAGCAGGTAAAACGATAACAAAGATAATTTCTGAAGTGATATGCCATCATAACCTTGATCATACTATTTGTAAACATATGTAGTGGATGCAGCGATCAAAACAATGGTAATGACATGAGTAAACAAGTGAATCATAAAGCAAAGACTTTTCATGAATAGTACTTCAAGACAAGTATTAATAAGCCTTGCATAAGAGTTAACTCATAAAGCAATAAATCAAAGTAAAGGTATTGAAGCAACACAAAGGAAGATTAAGTTTCAGTGGTTGCTTTCAACTTGTAACATGTATATCTCATGGATAATAGTCAACATAGAGTAATATAACAAGTACAATATGCAAATATGTAGGAATCAATGCACAGTTCACACAAGTGTTTGCTTCTTGAGGTGGAGAGAAATAGGTGAACCGACTCAACATAAAAGTAAAGAGAATGGTCCTTCAAAGAGGAAAGCATCGATTGCTATATTTGTGCTAGAGCTTTTATTTTGAAAACATGAAACAATTTTGTCAACGGTAGTAATAAAGCATATGAGTTATGAAAGTTATATCTTACAAGTTGCAAGTCTCATGCATAGTATACTAATAGTGCCCGCACCTTGTCCTAATTAACTTGGACTACCGGATCTTTGCAATGCACATGTTTTGACCAAGTGTCACAATGGGGTACCTCCATGTCGCCCGTACAAAGGTCTAAGGAGAAAGCTCGCATTTTGGATTTCTCGCTTTTGATTATTCTCAACTTAGACATCCATACCGGGACAACATGGACAACGAGATAATGGACTCCTCTTTAATGCATAAGCATGTGGCAACAATTATTATTCTCATATGAGATTGAGGATATGTGTCCAAACTGAAACTTCCACCATGAATCATGGCTTTAGTTAGCGGCCCAAAGTTCTTCTCTAACAATATGCATGCTCCAACCATGAAGGTGGTAGATCTCTCTTGCTTCAGACAAGACGGACATGCATAGCAACTCACATGATATCCAACAAAGAATAGTTGATGGCGTCCCCGAAACATGGTTATCGCTCAACAAGCAACTTAATAAGAGATAAAGTGCATAAGTACATATTCAATACCACAATAGTTTTTAAGCTATTTGTCCCATGAGCTATATATTGCAAAGGTGAATGATGGAGTTTTAGAGGTAGCACTCAAGCAATTTACTTTGGAATGGCGGATAAATACCATGTAGTAGGTAGGTATGGTGGACACAAATGGCATAGTGGTTGGCTCAAGTATTTTGGATGCATGAGAAATATTCCCTCTCGATACAAGGTTTAGGCTAGCAAGGTTATTTGAAACAAACACAAGGATGAACGGTACAGCAAAACTCACATAAAAGACATATGGTAAACATTATAAGACTCCATACCGTCTTCCTTGTTGTTCAAAACTCAATACTAGATGTTATCTAGACTCTAGAGAAACCAAATATGCAAACCAAATTAGCAAGCTCTAAGTGTTTCTTCATTAATGGGTGCAAAGTATATGATGCAAGAGCTTAAACATGAGCACAACAATTGCCAAGTATCAAATTATCCAAGACATTATAGCAATTTACTACATGTATCATTTTCCAATTCCAACCATATAACAATTTAACGAAGATGAAATT
>NC_061510.1:384933364-385035781 GCF_022539505.1 Lolium rigidum
GTGGTGTGGGGCCCCCTCGACCTCTTTCGCCTCCTTTTCTTCGCGAAACCCTTCGTCCCGAAGACCTAAGCCACGGAGGAATCCTCACGAAGGGTTACGGCCGCCTCGCGGGGCGGAGAACACCAGAGAGAAAAGAGCTCTCCGGCGGGCGGGAATCCGCCGGGGAAATTCCCTCCCGGAGGGGGAAATCGACGCCATCGTCACCGCCATCGAGCTGGACATCATCTCCATCACCATCATCATCATCTCCACCATCATCACCGCCATCTCCACCGCTGGACATCGTCACCGCTGTAGCAATTTGGGTTTGATATTGGTTGTTTGATAGGGGAAACTCTCCCGATACTGATTTCTACTTGTTGTTGATGCTATTGAGTGAAACCATTGAACCGAGGTCTATGTTCAGATTGTTATTCATCATCATATCACCTCTGATCATGTTCCATATGATGTCTCGTGAGTAGTTCGTTTAGTTCTTGAGGACATGGGTGAAGTCTAAATGTTAGTATTGAACTATGGTTGAGTAATATTCAATGTTATGATATTTAAGTTGTGGTGTTATTCTTCTAGTGGTGTCGTGTGAACGTCGACTACACGACACTTCACCATTTATGGGCCTAGGGGAATGCATCTTGTACTCGTTGCCAATTGCGGGGTTGCCGGAGTGACAGAAACCTAATCCCCCGTTGGTATATCGATGCAGGAGGGATCGCAGGATCTCAGAGTTTAAGGCTGTGGTTAGATTTATCTTAATTACTTTCTTGTAGTTGCGGATGCTTGCAAGGGGTATAATCACAAGTATGTATTAGTCCTAGGAATGGCGGTATATTAGCATAGGTTCACCCACACAACACTTATCAAAACAATGAAGATTAATCAACTGTATGTAGCGAAAGCACTAGACTAAAATCCCGTGTGTCCTCGAGAACGTTTGGTCATTATAAGTAAACAAACCGGCTTGTCCTTTGTGCTAAAAAGGATTGGGCCACTCGCTGCAATTATTTCTCTCGCATTTTACTTACTTGTACTTTATTCATCCGTTACATCAAAACCCCTGAATACTTGTCTGTGAGCATTTACAGTGAATCCTTCATCAAAACTGCATGTCAACACCTTCTGCTCCTTGTTGGGATCGACATTCTTACTTATCGAAGATACTACGATACACCCCCTATACTTGTGGGTCATCAAAGAACCCGCAAAATGGGTCATTGCATCAGCCGAACAAGGCACTCGACAATATATTCTCAGAGCGCCAAAAGTCGCGAATAATCTCTGAATGCCGCAAAACTGTGCGAAGGTAAGACCCCGGGTCCGTCCTGTGTGGCGTGGCATCGCCAAAGACTGCGCTCTGCTACTTTTTTCCACATCAACAGATGTGAAGAAATATCCCGGCGGACGCGTCGTGGACCTGATAAAACATGGCCGGGGCTCGACGGATGGTAAGACCTTAAGCGGCACCTGTCGAGTTAGCACCAGTATCCCGAGATCATGTACAGGGACGTGATCTTGAAGTAGGTTTTTGCGGAGTGCCACTAGAGCAGTTAACTAGTACCTGATCCGTCAGATGAACTAGCCCCAAATACCATTATCCCTGTACAATATAGATATGGATGTCAAATAAAAATAGCAACGGCCCGGAGTCGATAAAAAGAGGGGCTGCGCCAAGTTCTTTATCGAGTAGTACAACTCGAGCCTATGCCTAGGTGCAAGCACCTGCCCATAGGCTCGGGGGCTACTCTTATCGAGATTATTGTTCACCCTCCCGATAAGATACAAGAAAGAGGAAAAATTGTGGAGTCAATTACAAGCAAGTTGAGCCTACACCCAAGTGCAAACACTTGGCTGTAGCCTCGGGGGCTACTCCCATCGGGAGCGCTGGTCGCGCACCCGATAGAAAATAACTTTGACAGCATCTACGGCATTCAAGGTTTGTAGACTCAACTCGATTCCACGACTCGAGTGGAGCCTACTCCCATCGGGAGTGCTGGATTTCATTAAGTCCTCTAACAGGAGTCGATAAAAAGAGGGGCTGCGCCCAGAAGTACAGTCAAATTCTTCATCGAGTAGTACAACTTGAGTCTATGCCCAAGTGCAAGCACTTGCTCATAGACTCGGGGGCTACTCCCATCGGGAGCGCTACCGCGCACCCGATAATTTCAAGAATCGTCGACATCATCTACGCTACACATGATCTACGACATGGACCTCGCCTTGTATTTCTTCGACTTCGGAGATGGTTATGCTTGGAGTTTCTACGCAAGTCTTCGACTTCCCTATAAACTCGGGGGCTACTGACATGGGCATACCCTTCGGGTACCCATTATTAGTATACCTGGCTCGACCCAATATGGAGAAGACCAAATATGGAGAAGGCCCAACAAGGCAACCCGAAGAAGTAGTCGACTAGGACTCTTGTGAAACCCTAGGTCAGGTTGCATATATAAAGCTAGCCAGGGCACCCGAAATAAGAGGCCAACAGATAGACAGAATATAGACAACATAGCTCCGCCTACGGCGGCACCCTGTAAATATATTTGTGTTCATATAGTGGATTGCTAGCAGCACGTAGGGATCCTCCACCGAGGGGACCCGAAGCTGGGTACGTCGTGTGCCTAATCTCGTCCCCGGAATCTCCATCGTCGCTCTCTCCCGAAAACCCTAGTCTACAATATGTAGGCATTGCCGAGGTGATCCCTCGTCAAAGGGTACCGAAAGCGATAAGTTTGAAAATTAATTAGTTACACACATGTCATCTCCATCTTGTATATACAGGTGGTACCACATGACCTATGCATTTATTCGTTAAGCAACATGTTGTGAAGTATTTCACATCAACAACATACTTACAAAAGCACCATCCACGCATCAAAAGAGCATTTCTACGCCGTCTCATATGCAAAAAACAACTCTACATGACCAAACATAGTCAAAAGATACTAATAGCAAACGAGATCGTAAGCTAACACCATATATGACAAAGAATATACTAGATCAAAAGGAAAACAAGGATTTACATGGCGAAACCTTTTGAGATGAAGAATACAAGCAGTAGGGATCTTACACCACAAAGATAAGGCAAGTAGAAATGGCAAGATTTAACAATAGAAAGATCCTAATTCCCCGATACTACCCTTAGTTTTTGAAGGATTTGATAAAAAAGGCCCACACTTCTTTTCCAAACCCTAGTTCTCACAAGACCACGAGAACTAAAACATCTCATAAAAAACAATGAGTTAATTCTTCGTGCAAAATTATCATTTCTTTTGTTGTGTCAAACATATCATGGTTTCATCACAAATGGTACAAACTAACAATGACACAAGAAATATCCAAGCGCGGGTAGGGGGCAATGGACCCCACAAGGTGGATTTTTTTTGGTGAAAACCATTAGTCAGTACATAGACTTGACCCCCAATAACCAAAATTTACCTTATACCTGCTCCAAATTTTCTTACATACAATTGCCTTTTTTTGTAACTTTCCTGGCTCGTCCCTAGTGACACAAATAAGGGTTAGAGTTCTCCAGACTTTCCCACCGTTTCCTAAAGGATGGCATATTATTGATACATAGGTATAAATTTTGTGACTTCATTTTTTATCATCGCAACAGAAAAAGATACTAACTAGGAATGAACATAGGAATAAATTTCGTGACTTCATTTCTTAGAGCATCTCCACTGGGGAGCCCCAAATCGTAGCCAGCAGCGATTTGAACATTCTACTGAGGGAAAGTGCTCACACCGGGGATCCCAATAGAAATCCACATCATCTCGAGTCCAATACAAGCATTGGCAAACCCCAAAGGAACCCTATAGAAAGGAAGACTATCGGGTGTGCCAACACCAACTCTAAAACAACTCCACATCAAATTCCCTTGTATCACTCCTAGGACCACACATTCCTCTCTCTCCTCCTTTTTCTATTGGGAGTTGATTTGGGGGACAACCAGTGTGGGTGTTTCAAAACTTTTAGCCAGCATATGTGAACAACAACCTCAATATGTAACCTTGTATTTAGGGGTCGTTATTTCGCCAAAATAAAGTATTTAGGGGTCGTTGGTGGGGATACTTTTAAATCCACAAGCCTTGTTTTCCCAATGTGTGAAAAAATCACGAATGAAGAGGAAAACCCAAGAGTGGCAGGATCGTTAAAAGCGGGGCAACCTTGAGGGCAATCCCGTCCGGTAGTCGCCCACCCCTAAAAACTCGAGAAAGAAAGAGACACTTGGCCCACACCACCCCACGCATCGCCGCCTACCGGAGCCGCCTTCCTTCCTCCCCCTCCCTCCCGTGCTCCTCCTCTCCACCCCACCACACGCCCGAGCCGAAACCCTACGCCCGCGCGCGCGAGGGGCCGCCCCGATCTGCGAGATGTGGCGCAGCTGCGTGTCGCGGGGCCTCAGGGAGGCCAAGGCCGCCGCCGCAGCCGCCTCCAGGCGCCTCTCATCTACTGCCGGGGTAACCCATCCCCTCCGCCGCCGCCTCCCCTCGATTCGTCGCATCCCGCTTTTTCTAACCCTTTTCGGTGTAGCAATGTCTTGATCCGTGGTCGTGATGCGGTCCGTGATGGTGATACCTCGTCGTTTTGAATTGTATTTTATTTTATATAAATAAAAATGGATTGCATACCCGGGAACAATTCTGTTCCCCGTACCGCTTAGTTCGACCGACGGAGTAGGATTTAACGTGATTCCTGTGGGTTGAATCGCAGTACGCACCCCCGGATCAGATGCCACACGATTTGCTTTTTTCGATCGATTCCACAATTTCCGCGCGACGAGATTCGGATGGTAATTTACTGGGGTTTGTGCTTGCGATTGCAGTCCTACACGGTGGTGGACCACACCTACGATGCGGTCGTGGTCGGGGCTGGAGGCGCCGGGCTCAGGGCGGCGATTGGGCTCTCAGAGCATGGCTTCAACACCGCCTGCATCACCAAGCTCTTCCCCACGCGGTCACACACCGTAGCAGCACAGGTACTGTACCACCTGCTTTTCTGTTTTGTCTGGTGTATTCTGTGTGTAATGCAAGCTGCACACTAGAAGATTATTTTATCTGCTGATGCTGCCACTTGATTTATTCATGCAAAAGAATTTTGGATAACAGGATGTAGCAGTTGTCCCACTAGAATTTCCATCCATACTACTGTATTTTAAATGCACAGACTTGTAAATGGTGTAGTGTCATGTTCAAAAGAATAGAAGCTATTTCGACATTAAACTGATATATGTTGCATCAGTGTATATGCTACTTCCATGGAGGTATCAGCTTCTACATTCAGAACTTCTCATACAACTTTTGTAGCTTGAGTCTATTGCTCCATTTAGAAACAACACTTACATGGCTAGTAGTTTAGAACTTCACGATTTCATGATTCATTGTTGTGACAAATCAAAGTTGAACTTCGTTGAAGAAATGCAGTTTGTAAAATTGTATCACTGTCAGCTTGTTATTCTCTTTTATGGATACATATTCAGTTTAGAAATATCATGTTTTTTTTGCTTTCTTACTGACTCTTCTCCTCACGTAAGAATGAATCCATCCATGGTTACTTGTATTAAAGTAGATTCAGAAATTGGGACAGCTGTTTGGTATTTGCACTATTATTGTCCTTTTGTAACTTAGGGTTCAAGCCCGATGATCATCTGTTTCATTTGTGCATTCTTGTATTTCCTTTCCAATAGTTTAGCTTATCTTCTATCTATTCAAATTGTTGATATATTGCTTCTTCCTCCGATTCAAATTAATTGACTCCACTTTATCTAGACACACATGTATCTAGTCAACAAACGTAGCTAGGTACATCCATATCTAGATAAAGTGGGATCAATTAATTTGGATCGGAGGGAGTAGTTAAAGTTGTCTATAGTTTAAACTCTATACTTTTGATTGTTTCATCATTCTCACCCCCAAGGGATCAAAATATTAATTCACTTAGCATGTGGGAAAATTTATACTTAGTCTTGCAGGTGAGGTATAAGATTCAAGGTTTTTCTGTACATCTCTATATGATGGTTTGTATGTTCTGTTGTGCACTGCTGCCTGCTGTAGAATGCTCTATGTATTTTTTCGTTCGCTATTAACACTTAAGAATGCAGGGAGGTATAAACGCCGCTCTTGGAAACATGAGCGAAGATGACTGGAGGTGGCATATGTATGATACAGTCAAAGGAAGTGATTGGCTTGGTAAGTTTACATGGAGAAACAATATAAGAAGTGCATGCCTATGTTTCAACAGCTTCGCTTATATTTTTATTTGATTCCTTCGATTTTGAGGCTTTGACATGCTATTCTTGTTCATCTTCAGGTGACCAAGATGCTATCCAGTATATGTGTAGAGAAGCGCCAAAAGCTGTTATAGAGCTTGAGAACTATGGATTACCATTTTCTAGAACTGAAGACGGGAAGATTTATCAGCGTGCTTTTGGAGGCCAAAGCTTAGACTTTGGAAAAGGTATCTTGTCTTCCATCATCATTTTGAGGTTGTTAATATGCAGCTGTAACATATTTTCTTATCGTTCTTTCTGTGTCTAATTAATCTTCAGGTGGCCAGGCCTATCGATGCGCTTGTGCTGCTGACAGAACTGGGCATGCTATGCTACACACACTTTATGGTCAAGCAATGAAGCACAATACTCAGTTTTTTGTTGAATATTTTGCGTTGGACCTTATTATGGACAAGGAAGGTACTTTATTTATTTGTCGTGTCCTGGTACTATTGAAGGCCCAAGACATGTTTAAATTTTTTGTCCTGAATCATTATGCATTGCTCTACTACATGGTGTAGATTTGCATGACTTCGATATGGAGAACAGTTTTCAATTGCCCCATCATTGTTAACTTACTTTGCTTTTTGGTATACTTCGGTGCAGATATTTGTTTGATCCTACTCTTTCCTTTGTTTGCAACTGGTGTGCTTGTTCAGTTGCTGCACATATTATTTTTTTCTACTAATGTTAAGCCATTAATGCACTGCCTTTTTGAGTGTCAGCTGCTAAGCCTTTCTTTTGTATGTTGGCACAGTCTGGTACATGGTAGTAACTTTTGTCTAATAGGCTCTTTCAATGGCTATAATTAGGTCTATCATCTCATTGACAACTACTTTTCGCTTCCTGCTTCATTTATCAGGAGTCATGATAGTGTCTATGTCCTGCACCGCATGTTTATAACACTGCTTATTAATGCATACTCATTTTCCAGGCACCTGCCAGGGGGTAATTGCACTAAATATGGAGGACGGCACCCTTCACCGTTTCCGTTCAACAAATACTATTATAGCAACAGGAGTGAGACTCTTTTGTCTGAACTACTACCTGTCTTAAAGTACTTACCCTTATGTTCTCGATTTAATGCAAGTATATAACCATGTCATGTAAAACCTTAACAGGGTTATGGCAGAGCTTACTTCTCAGCCACTTCAGCTCACACATGCACTGGAGATGGCAATGCTATGGTTGCACGTGCTGGGTTACCCCTTCAGGTCAGTCTTTTAGAGTAAATCTAGTGGATTTAGCTTCGTCACCATATGATATGGTTATATACTTATATCTGTTTGTTGAATTTGCAGGATCTTGAGTTTGTGCAGTTCCATCCTACAGGCATTTATGGTGCTGGATGCCTCATAACTGAAGGTTTTATATACTTGTCCTTGTTTATCCTACCGTAATAATGTTCATTAACTCTAGCTTGTGCATGGTATATTTCTTCCGTTGGTATTGAAATATCAGGCAAGCACCCAAATCTTCTTAAAGCACTGTTTCGGTCATTTGTTTTCAGGTTCCCGGGGTGAAGGTGGTATTCTTAGGAACAGTGAAGGTGAGAGGTTCATGGAACGATATGCCCCTACTGCAAAAGATCTTGCATCTCGTGATGTTGTCTCAAGATCTATGACAATGGAAATTAGAGAAGGGCGTGGTGTCGGTATGTGTGCATTCTCCCGTCTTATGCTTTAGGTGGTCATCTGACGTGGTTGTTATCATAGTTCTTACTATTTCTATCCTGTTACCTCAGGACCATTGAAGGACCATATCTACCTGCACCTTAATCATCTTCCTCCAGAAGTTCTGAAAGAAAGGCTTCCTGGTATATCTGAAACTGCTGCTATTTTTGCTGGTGTTGATGTCACCAAAGAGCCTATTCCTGTGTTGCCAACTGTGCACTATAATATGGGTGGGATCCCGACGAATTATCATGGGGAGGTATGCAGTACAGCTGTTATTATGTAGTTCTATTATTATTTTCTGCCTATGTTGTAACCAATGTCCTGCTGGTTGCACATTAGGTGGTGGATATCAAGGGTGATAACCCAGACAATGTTATTCCTGGCCTGTTGGCTGCTGGAGAAGCAGCTTGTGCATCTGTCCATGGCGCAAACCGTCTCGGTGCAAATTCACTTCTCGACATTGTTGTATTTGGGAGGGCTTGTGCAAATAGGGTTGCTGAGATTTCCAAGCCAGGCAAGTTCATGTTTAGTTGACTAGTACTTCTCTTTAGCTGTTTTACTCTTCGTACCTTACTCTCCTCGAATGTGCACTACATTTTATAGGAGCGACACAGAAACCTCTTGAAAATGATGCGGGAGAGAAGACCATCGCTTGGTTGGATAAGCTGAGAAACTCAAATGGATCATTGCCTACTTCGAAGATCCGCCTCAACATGCAACGTGTTATGCAAAATAATGCTGCCGTGTTCCGTACTGAGGAAACTCTCAAGGAAGGTATGCAGACACCATTTGTATAATTTTAATGTAAATTTATCTTGAGCCTAGCTGGCAGCATGAAGCAAACATGTATACTCCAGTACCAAAGTGTATGAAACATTCTATAATGATGTCTTTCATTGTTCTTTGAACTTATTAGGTTGTGAGCTGATTAGTAAAGCACAAGAAAGTTTCCATGATGTGAAGATCAGTGACAGAAGTCTCATATGGTAAGTCTTTCTCATTAGATGTTATCTGCAGCTTATTTTCTGTGTTTCTACTAATTGAGCATCATTCTCATTGGTTTCTGCAGGAATTCAGACTTGATAGAGACCATAGAATTAGAAAATCTTCTAATAAATGCATGCATAACCATGTATTCAGCTGAGGCTCGCCAAGAAAGCAGGGGTGCTCATGCTCGCGAAGATTTCAAGGTTTGCTGCTCTTCTCATTATTTGTGCTCTTTTGTGTCTGCACCAAATTTTGTAACTTCCATTTCCCCTTTTTCATCACAGACAAGAGACGACGAGAAGTGGATGAAGCACACGATAGGGTTAGTGTGTTCTCTTTATTAGTTCTCCGTTGTTGAATGCATGTATCATTTCATACATCGAGAATCTGACACTATGTTTTATATAGGTATTGGGAGGATGAAAAGGTTAGACTAGACTACAGGCCAGTTCACATGAATACCTTGGATGATGAAGTCGAGGCTTTTCCGCCAAAAGCTCGTGTTTACTAATCTGGACATGGCTGCCATTGCTTCGGTTGTTTGAGAAGGGTATAGCTTACAGTGTGGTATTCTCCGAGTTGCAATAAATCAGGGACCATCAATTCTCTCAAAGCTTTTGGGAATTGTAATTTCATCACCAATAGCCAATATACTCTCCCTGTCTGGCGTAAACTTACTGAAAGCTTCTGATGATATGTGTTACCCTTCAGTAGAAATAAAGACAGAGACAAAATTTTGATGAGTTATTTGATACTGTAAATAACCTGTTGCATTACCTGCAAACGCAATGGTTGTTCAGTCTGTGTTTTGTGGGCTTTTGTAAGCTTTGAATTCCTGATCTTCTTTTGCTGTACTCCTTTGTTTGCTCATGGCGTCACCAAATGCATGGCCATGCGATTATTTCGTATATTTAAGTTCTAATTTCTGGCGATGTGCACTGAATTTGAACTTTGTTACACATAGTCTCTGAAACTTATCTACTATGTGTTGCAACTTCCATTTTCTGTTGCATGCTTATCTAAGATCGGATACATAGCATCTACTACTAAGTTGCTATCAGGCTTATTGCTACGGATCCATAGCATCTACTGCTGTACTAAGTTGTTATCAGGCTTATTAGTATTTCAGTACCTTGATAGTGAAATTTTTCTGAATGGATCTGTCAAATTTTCTCACTCTGAAAGGCTTAGTGTGCATTTTGGAATCAAATTATTTGATGTAGAAAGTAGATTTTTTAGGGATACACAACCAGAAACGACTCCCTTCGCCTCACTAGATTGGTTGGGTGGATTGTTGCTCCTAAGTTGCTTTTAGACCTGCACGTCATACGCTGTGAGATCTAGCTCTCTTCAAGTACAGTACTACTTTCATTGCACTTCCTCCATCGAGGGGGCCTCATGGCTTGAATTCGATGCCTAGGTCGGAAGATGGGGCACAAAGAGGGAATGGGTCTGGGATTGCTTGATGTGATTTCGATGCAGCTCTGGTGGCTAGGTCAAGCAAAAACAAAGGTTAGTCATATGTGGATTTTGGGTACCGCGGACTTTCGATATGCTAGAACCTTGTTTTTGTTTGCTGCAAACATATAGACAATATTTTGCGATTGCTCCATGGGCCTGCTGCAAAATGTTTTGTTCATGCTCCACGTGGTTTCTTGTGATCGTACAAGCTTTGCTTATATATTGGTACGATTTTTTTTTTTGACAGAACACAACACTTTATTAATCACATAACATCAATACAAAGAGTCTTCCGGATCGACATCGGAGCAGAAAACGATATAAAACCTGGACTAGTTACATTGCAGGACCTAGCTAGAATATGTGCTGCTTCATTCAAAGAACGATTGACATGTCGAAAGGTGGCCGAGTCAAAACCCGCCACCAAAAGCTTGATGTCCGAAACCACAGCTCCCACCATAGAACGATCTAGTTTGTAAGAATGAATGCGCTGGATGAGGGACAAACAGTCAGAAGCAAATATCACCTTCGTGTATCTATGCTCTTTGGCGACAGTCACCGCCCGAAGCAACGCCAAAGCTTCAGCCAACTCTGGAGAAGTGAAACCTCGGAGAGGCTCACTGACCGCCAAAACGCAAATACCTGTATGATCTCTGAAAACTGCACCTACAGCCATCCGACGTTGCACCGGAAACAATGCAGCATCGACATTCACCATTACCTCTCCAGTTGGTGGCGGTGTCCATTTCAGAACTTTGCTGGACTCACACCTGGAAACTGGTTTGGTTTTAAAACACTGCAGAACAATCATGTCAACATACGTAGTGATCTTCATACTAGTTTGTTTTGGATCAGGGGTTTGTTTGTTATTCCTTGCATCATTCCTTGCTTCCCATATATACCAACACCCCACAGCCAAAATCATTGCCTCCAACTCAGAAGCTCGCATAAGAAAATTGAACAACCACAATTTCGGTGACACAAAGTCACTGCGTGCCAGCTGAAAACTGAAAGAATTCTTGACCCAACGCCAAACATCCCTCGCGAATTGACACTGAAGAAAGGCATGCTCCACATCTTCCTCCCTTCCGCAAAAGATACAAGCATCACTCGCAGGGATATGGCGTCGTACCAGCTGAACACCACTAGGCAAACAATCATGAGCAAATCTCCAAAGTTGAATTTTCATCTTGCCTGGTGCGTTAATTTTCCAGATCATCTTCCAGTTTTTGTCCTCATTAGCAGCCGAGGATGAAGAACCCCCGCCCTGCCTGCTGCGTGAGACAAAGAACTTGTCTGATCTAGCGAAGTTGTAGGCTGACTTTACTGAATAAATACCGTTCTTAGTATAAGGCCAGCGAACAAAATCTCCCCCTTCCTTGCAAATCTGAATCTGCATGATTTGGTCAGCCGTTTCCTCATCAAAGAAAGCATATACAGTCTCAGGAATCCACGATCTAGTCTGATCATCAATCAAACAGTGCACAGTTGCAACATCAAGGATAGTTTTGACAGGTCGGAGCATGTAAGGAGGCCGACCTGGAATCCAATTATCAGAGGTGATCTTCACAGATCGTCCATCCCCAATGCCCCATTGCATACCTCGCTGCAGTAGATCACGACCAAACAAAATGCTTCGCCATGTATACGAGGATGACCGAGGCTTTGAAGCATGCCAAAAATCTGTGTAGGGGAATGATACGTCTCCGACGTATCGATAATTTCTTATGTTCCATGCCACATTATTGATGGTATCTACATGTTTTATGCATACTTTATGTCATTATTATGCGTTTTCCGGAACTAACTTATTGACGAGATGCCGAAGGGTCAGTTCCTGTTTTCTGCTGTTTTTGGTTCCAGAAATCCTAGTAAGGAAATATTCTCGGAATCGGACGAAATCAAGGCCCAGCATCCTATTTTTCCACGAAGCTTCCAGAACACCCGAGAGTCGCCAGAGGGGGGCCACAGGCCACCACACATGACCCTGGCGCGGCCAAGGGGGGGCCCGCGCCCCCCTGTTGTGTCACCGCCTCGTCGCCTCTCCGACTCCGCCTCTTCGCCTATAAAAAGGTCCCTGACCTAAAACCTCGACACGGAAAAGCCACGGCACGAGAAACCTTCCAGAGCCGCCGCCATCGCGAAGCCAAGATCTGGGGGACAGGAGTCTCTGTTCCGGCACGCCGCCGGGACGGGGAAGTGCCCCCGAAGGCTCCTCCATCGACACCACCACCATCTTCATCAACGCTGCTGTCTCCCATGAGGAGGGAGTAGTTCTCCATCGAGGCTCGGGGCTGTACCGGTAGCTATGTGGTTAATCTCTCTCCTATGTACTTCAATACAATAATCTCATGAGCTGCCTTACATGATTGAGATTCATATGATGATGCTTGTAATCTAGATGTCATTATGCTAGTCAAGTGGGTTTTACTTATGTGATCTCCGGAGACTCCTTGTCCCACGTGTGTAAAGGTGACAAGTGTGTGCACCGTGTGGGTCTCTTAGGCTATATTTCACGTAATACTTATTCACCGTTATGAATGGCATAGTGAAGTGCTTATTTATATCCCTTTATGATTGCAATGTGTTTTGTATCACAATTTATCTCGCGTGCTACTCTAGTGATGTTATTAAAGTAGTTTATTCCTCCCGCACGGTGTAATGGTGACAAGTGTGTGCATCGTGTAGTACTTGGCGTAGGCTATGATTGTGATCTCTTGTAGATTATGAAGTTAACTATTGCTATGATAGTATTGATGTGATCTATTCCTCCTTTCGTAGTGTGAAGGTGACAAGTGTGCATGCTATGTTAGTACTTGGTTTGGTTATGTTGATCTGTCATGCACTCTAAGGTTATTTAAATATGAACATCGAATATTGTGGAGCTTGTTAACTCCGGCATTGAGGGTTCGTGTAATCCTACACGCTTAGTGGTGTTCATCATCCAACAAGAGGGTGTAGAGTCTAGCATCTATCTATTTATTCTCGTTATGTGATCAATGTTGAGAGTGTCCACTAGTGAAAGTATGATCCCTAGGCCTTGTTCCTAAATACTGCTACCGCTGCTTGTTTACTGTTTTACTGCATCTATACTTCCTGCAATATTACCACCATCAACCACACGCCAGCAAGCACTTTTCTGGCGCCATTACTACTGCTCGCATTTATTCATACCACCTGTATTTCACTATCTCTTCGCCGAACTAGTGCACCTATTAGGTGTGTTGGGGACACAAGAGACTTCTTGCTTTGTGGTTGCAGTGGTTGCGTGAGAGGGATATCTTTGACCTCTTCCTCCCCGAGTTCGATAAACCTTGGGTGATCCACTTAAGGGAAACTTGTCGCTGTTCTACAAACCTCTCGCTCTTGGAGGCCCAACACTGTCTACAAGAATAGAAGCACCCGTAGACATCAAGCACTTTTCCGGCGCCGTTGCCGGGAGGAAAGGTAAAAGGCACTCATACTCCGGTCCCAAGTAAAGTACTTTTCTGTTGCCGTTGTGTGTGTGCTCGAAGCTATTTCCTTTAGATCCTGCAATTGCATCTTTTTGTTTCTTGTTTACACTAGTTTGGCATAATGGACAACAATGAGCTTCTTATTCTATTTTCCGATTTAAGATATGGATGGTTTGATGCGAAAATTAAAAAACCCATGGAACATATTAGTATGAACACTTTGAATACCATTGTTGCTAATGATATAGAAAGTTCTAAGCTTGGGGAAGCTGGTTCTGACGAGCATGATCTTTTTAGTCCCCCAAGCATTGAGGAGAAAATTTACTTTGATGATACTTTGCCTCCTATTTATGATGATTATAATGATAGTAGTCTTTTAGTACCGCCTGTTATGGAGGATAAATTTGATTATGATTACAATATGCCTCCTATATTTGATGATGAAAATAATAATGATAGCTACTTTGTTGAATTTGCTCCCACTATTACTAATAAAATTGATTATGCTTATGTGGAGAGTAATAATTTTATGCATGAGACTCATGATAAGAATGCTTTATGTGATAGTTATATTGTTGAGTTTTCTCATGATGCTACTGAAAGTTATTATGAGAGAGGAAAATATGGTTGTAGAAGTTTTCATGTTACTAAAACACCTCTCTATATGCTGATTTTTTTTAAGTTACACTTGTTTTATCTTCCTATGCTTGTAACTTTGCTCTTCATGAACTTGTTTATTTACAAGATTCCTAAGCATAGGAAGCATGTTATACTTAAATTTGTTTTGAATTTGCCTCTTGATGCTCTCTTTTGCTTCAAATACTATCTCTTGCGAGTGCATCATTAAAACTGCTGAGCCCATCTTAATGGCTATAAAGAAAGAACTTCTTGGGAGATAACCCATGTGTTTATTTTACTACAGTACCTCTATTTTATATTTGAGTCTTCGAAGTTGTTACTACTGTAGCAACCTCTCCTTATCTTAGTTTTGTTGCATTGTTGTGCCAAGTAAAGTCTTTGATAGTAAGGTTCATACTAGATTTGGATTACTGCGCAAAAACAAATTTCTTTGCTGTCACGAATCTGGGCCTAATTCTCTGTAGGCAACTCAGAAAATTATGCCAATTTACGTGAGTGATCCTCAGATATGTACTCAACTTTCATTCAATTTGGGAATTTTCATCTGAGCAAGTCTGGTGCCTCAATAAAATTCGTCTTTACGGACTGTTCTGTTTTGACAGATTCTGCCTTTTATTTCGCATTGCCTCTTTTGCTGTGTTGGATGGATTTCTTTGTTCCATTACCTTCCAAGTAGCTTTGGGCAATGTCCGAAGTGTTAAGAATGATTGTGTCACCTCTGAACATGTGAATTTTTAATTATGCACTAACCCTCTAATGAGTTTGTTTCGAGTTTGGTGTGGAGGAAGTTTTCAAGGGTCGAGAGAGGAGGATGATATACTATGATCAAGAAGAGTGAAAAGTCTAAGCTTGGGGATGCCCCGGTGGTTCACCCCTGCATATTTCAAGAAGACTCAAGCATCTAAGCTTGGGGATGCCCAAGGCATCCCCTTCTTCATCGACAAATTATCAGGTTCCTTCTCTTGAAACTATATTTTTATTCGGCCACATCTTATGTACTTTACTTGGAGCGTCTGTGTGCTTTTATTTTTGTTTTGTTATTCTCATTATCTGAATAAATACATGCTTGTGTGGGAGAGAGACACGCTCCGCTGGTTCATATGAACACATGTGTTCTTAGCTTTTATTTTTCATGGCGAAGGTTGAAACTGCTTCGTTAATTGTTATATGGTTGGAAACGGGAAATGCTACATGTGGTAAATGGTTTAATGTCTTGAATAATGTGATACTTGGCAATTGTTGTGCTCATGTTTAAGCTCTTGCATCATACACTTTGCACCCATTAATGAAGAAACACCTAGAGCTTGCTAAATTTGGTTTGCATAATTGGTCTCTCTAAAGTCTAGATAATTTCTAGTATTGAGTTTGAACAACAAGGAAGATGGTGTAGAGTCTTATAATGTTTACAATATGTCTTTTATGTGAGTTTTGCTGCACCGGTTCATCCTTGTGTTTGTTTCAAATAACCTTGCTAGCCTAAACCTTGTATCGAGAGGGAATACTTCTCATGCATCCAAAATCCATGAGCCAACCACTATGCCATTTGTGTCCACCATACCTACCTACTACATGGTATTTCTCCGCCATCCCAAAGTAAATTGCTCGAGTGCTACCTTTAAAATTTCTATTCTTTACCTTTGCAATATATAGCTCATGGGACAAATAGCTTAAAAACTATTGTGGTATTGAATATGTACTTATGCACTTTATCTCTTATTAAGTTGCTTGTTGTGCGATAACCATGTTTCGGGGACGCCATCAACTATTCTTTGTTGAATATCATGTGAGTTGCTATGCATGTCCGTCTTGTCTCGAAGTAAGAGATATCTACCACCTTAATGGTTGGAGCATGCATATTGTTAGAGAAGAACATTGGGCCGCTAACTAAAGCCATGAATCATGGTGGAAGTTTCAGCTTTGGACATATATCCTCAATCTCATATGAGAACACTAATTGTTGCTACATGCTTATGCATTAAAGAGGAGTCCATTATCTCGTTGTCCATGTTGTCCCGGTATGGATGTCTAAGTTGAGAATAATCAAAAGCGAGAAATCCAAAATGCGAGCTTTCTCCTTAGACCTTTGTACGAGCGGCATGGAGGTACCCCTTTGTGACACTTGGTTAAAACATGTGTATTGCGATGATCCCGTAGTCCAAGCTAATTAGGACAAGGTGCGGGCACTATTAGTATACTATGCATGAGGCTTGCAACTTGTAAGATATAATTTACATAATACATATGCTTTATTACTACCGTTGACAAAATTGTTTCATGTTTTCAAAATAAAAGCTCTAGCACAAATATAGCAATCGATGCTTTTCCTCTTTGAAGGACCTTTCTTTTACTTTTATGTTGAGTCAGCTTCACCTATTTCTCTCCACCTCAAGAAGCAAACACTTGTGTGAACTGTGCATTGATTCCTACATACTTGCATATTGCACTTGTTATATTACTCTATGTTGACAATTATCCATGAGATACACATGTTATAAGTTGAAAGCAACCGCTGAAACTTAATCTTCCTTTGTGTTGCTTCAATACCTTTACTTTGATTTATTGCTTTATGAGTTAACTCTTATGCAAGACTTATTGATGCTTGTCTTTAAGTACTATTCATGAAAAGTCTTTGCTTTATGATTCATTTGTTTACTCATGTCATTACCATTGTTTTGATCGCTGCATTCATTACATATGTTTACAATAGTATGATCAAGGTTATGATGGCATGTCACTCCAGAAATTATCTGTGTTATCGTTTACCCGCTCGGACGGCAGCAGAACTAAGCTTGGGGATGCTGATACGTCTCCGACGTATCGATAATTTCTTATGTTCCATGCCACATTATTGATGATATATACATGTTTTATGCATACTTTATATCATTATTATGCGTTTTCCGGAACTAACCTATTGACGAGATGCCGAAGGGCCGCTCTCGTTTTCTCGCTGTTTTTGGTTCCGTAAATCCTAGTAAGGAAATATTCTCCGAATCGGACGAAATCAAGGCCCAAGCATCCTATTTTTCCACGAAGCTTCCGTAACACCCGAGAGTCGCCGAGGGGGGCCACAGGCCCACCACACATGACCGTGGCGCGGCCAAGGGGGGCCCGCGCCCCCCTGTTGTGTCGCCGCCTCGTCGCCTCTCCGACTCCGCCTCTTCGCCTATAAAAAGGTCCCTGACCTAAAACCTCTACACGGAAAAGCCACGGTACGAGAAACCTTCCAGAGCCGCCGCCATCGCGAAGCCAAGATCTGGGGGATAGGAGTCTCTGTTCCGGCACGCCGCCGGGACGGGGAAGTGCCCCTGAAGGCTCCTCCATCGACACCACCGCCATCTTCATCAACGCCGCTGTCTCCCATGAGGAGGGAGTAGTTCTCCATCGAGGCTCGGGGCTGTACCGGTAGCTATGTGGTTAATCTCTCTCCTATGTACTTCAATACAATAATCTCATGAGCTGCCTTACATGATTGAGATTCATATGATGATGCTTGTAATCTAGATGTCATTATGCTAGTCAAGTGGGTTTTACTTATGTGATCTCCTGGAGACTCCTTGTCCCACGTGTGTAAAGGTGACAAGTGTGTGCACCGTGTGGGTCTCTTAGGCTATATTTTACGTAATACTTATTCACCGTTATGAATGGCATAGTGAAGTGCTTATTTATATCCCTTTATGATTGTAATGTGTTTTGTATCACAATTTATCTGCGTGCTACTCTAGTGATGTTATTAAAGTAGTTTATTCCTCCCGCACGGTGTAATGGTGACAAGTGTGTGCATCGTGTAGTACTTGGCGTAGGCTATGATTGTGATCTCTTGTAGATTATGAAGTTAACTATTGCTATGATAGTATTGATGTGATCTATTCCTCCTTTCGTAGTGTGAAGGTGACAGTGTGCATGCTATGTTAGTACTTGGTTTGGTTATGTTGATCTCGTCATGCACTCTAAGGTTATTTAAATATGAACATCGAATATTGTGGAGCTTGTTAACTCCAGCATTGAGGGTTCGTGTAATCCTACACAGTTAGTGGTGTTCATCATCCAACAAGAGGGTGTAGAGTCTAGCATCTATCTATTTATTCCGTTATGTGATCAATGTTGAGAGTGTCCACTAGTGAAAGTATGATCCCTAGGCCTTGTTCCTAAATATCGCTACCGCCGCTTGTTTACCGTTTTACCGCATCTCGTACTTCCCCGCAATATTACCACCATCAACCACACGCCAGCAAGCACTTTTCTCGGCGCCGTTACTACCGCTCGCATTTATTCATACCACTCGTATTTCACTATCTCTTCGCCGAACTAGTGCACCTATTAGGTGTGTTGGGGACACAAGAGACTTCTTGCTTTGTGGTTGCAGGGTTGCGTGAGAGGGATATCTTTGACCTCTTCCTCCCTGAGTTCGATAAACCTTGGGTGATCCACTTAAGGGAAACTTGCTGCTGTTCTACAAACCTCTGCTCTTGGAGGCCCAACACTGTCTACAAGAATAGAAGCACCCGTAGACATCAGGGAAGTACCTTCCTTTTAAGACCCTGGCACACAACGAGGAAGGCTCGGTGAGTAGTCTCCAGCCCTGTCTACCAAGCATAGCCTGATTGAACAAGACCATATCTCGGAAGCCCATACCGCCGAGAGTTTTAGGCGCAGAGAGCCACTCCCAGGATCTCCAGTGAGGTTTCCTTTTCCCATCCTCAATACCCCACCACTGAGTTTCCACGGTGGATCGCATCTTACTACATGTTGAGATAGGGATTTGGAAACAACTCATAACATATGTAGGAATAGCTTGGACAACAGCCTTCAAAAAAGTTTCTTTCCCAGCTCTAGACAAAGGCCGATCCGCCACACCGTTGATACACTTCCAGATCATTTCATAAAGAAAATTAAACGTGGTCGCTGGGAGCGCCTAACCGAAGTTGGCATACCCAAATATCTTTCATTGAGTATCTCGCTCCGAACACCCAGGCTGTCCTTCACTCTATTCTTGACCACATCATTACACCGGTTACCGAAGAAAACCGACGATTTGTCCAAATTTACTTTTTGTCCAGATCCATCGCAGTATGTCTTCAATGTAACCTTAAGGGCCTCCACACTCCTATCATCACTCCGAGCAAAGAAAATACTGTCATCTGCAAACAGTAAATGTGATATAGGGGGACCGAGTCTACCATTTTTAATTCCATAGAGCTCACCACGGTCCTCCTTTTGTTGCGATGAAACATGACAATCCTTCGGTGCATAAAAGAAAAAGATAGGGACTAATGGGGTCCCTCTGCGAATGCCCCTAGATGGCACCACCGTTTCAGTCAGCTCGCCGTTAACACGGACAGCATAGCGAACACAAGTCACACACCTCATGACTGATTGAATCCACGAAGGTGCAAAACCAAGCTTACTAAGACATCCATGTAAATAGTCCCACTCCACTCTATCATAAGCCTTCATCATGTCAATCTTAAGAGCAAAGTATGGGCTCTTGCATCGTTGATGTCGAATAGTATGCAAACATTCGAAAGCAATAAGAGCATTGTCCGTAATAAGTCTTCCAGGAACAAAAGCGCTCTGTTGTTCGGAAATAATAAAGGGCAGTAATCAACTTCAACCGATTCGCCAACACTTTGGAAGCAATCTTATAAATTACGTTGCATAAACCGATTGGCCGGAAGTTCTTCGGTGTTTCGGTTTTGTAACCTTTGGGATGAGAACAATGATCGAATCACAAAACCCCTCCGAACTTCACCTCCCCGGATGAAGGCCCTAACAGCATTACTGCATTTCTTCCTTAAAAGTCCCAATGAGTCCGATAGAACAACGCAGAAATCCATCGGGCCCGGGCGCTTTAGTTGGACCCATTTAAAATAAAGCGGCTCCAATCTCATCATCAGTATATTGTTTGCAAAGCTCCTCGTTCATATCAGCCGTCACTTTATTTGGAATAGCATCCAACACTGCATCCACTGAAGTATAAGTCTGTGAAGAGAAAAGGTCCTCATAAAAATTGTGAACCATACCTTTAATCTCTGCTTGCACCTCACATTTTGAGCCATCCGCATGTAGAAGCATATCAATTTTATTCGCTTTACGGCGTGCCGTAGCCCTTGCATGGAAGAAGGAAGTATTGCGGTCACCCTCTTTGAGCCAATCAACACGGGATCTTTGGCGAGCCATAATTTCCTCCCATTCAAAAAGCTCGCAAAGCTCATGCTCCGCCTCCTTTTCTTCCACAGAATTTTGCTCGACCAGCTCTCGTTCACGGATATCACGTAACTTCCCCTCGAGCTGCCCGATCTTCTTTCCGACCGAACCAAAAGTGGCACGGCTCCAGCCTTTTAGAGACGACGCAACATGGTTTAGAGTTGACCACATGGCCTGCGCAGGCGCAGCCCCACTTCTCTTCTCCGCCCATGATTTCTCGAGGACGTCTTTATAGTCGGGAGCTCTCAGCCACATCGCCTCGAACCCGAAACCATGCCGCACCGGTGACGCACCTCACTTCGCGAACTCCTCATCAATGAGATGAGAATCGCATAGTGATCTGAGGATGTAGTAATAATATTCTCCACCGAGCAGGCCTCAACCATACCCGAAAAACTCCCATTTGCGACAGCCCTGTTAAGCCTAGCCTTCTCATTACTATCAATACCCTGTCGATTGCTCCATGTGAATTTTGGGCCCTCAAAACCCAAGTCCATCAACTCGCAATCTTGAAGGCAGTCACGGAAAGCATTAATCTGTGATTCGGTCCTATTCCGAGGCCCTAGATGTTCATCTTGGCTCAACACCTCGTTAAAGTCCCCACAACATAACCAAGGACCATTCCACTGAGCTCGCATAAACCGGAGAAACTCCCAGAACTCGTGCCGACGTTCTCGACGAGGTTCACCATAAACAAAGGTTGCTCTCCATTTTATTCCGTTCTCCGGTGTGATATGAACATCAATACACCGTGAATTACAAGGCATAACAGAAACAAAAACAGAAGATAACCAAAACAGGACCAAGCCACCGCTTAGGCCGTAACTACTCATAGCATAACAACCAGAATAACCCAACGACCACATGAATCTTTTAACTTGGGCATCCCCCATCTCTCGTTTCGTAAAGAAAGAGGAGGGAGGGCCGATGAACTCTCACCAACCATCGGAGCTCGCCAACCGTCGCGTCCGACCCCAAACCGCGACAGTTCCAACATAAGATCCTCATTGCGTTTGGCGGGGCTGCTCAACAGCTCCCGCCTGATCCGCCGATCCATTGGTCACACTTCTTCTTTTCTTATTGGAGTCATTACCCGCTGCGTTGGTGCTTCTTGTCGGTGATTTGCTGTTATCAATGGAATTTGTTGCATACACCCATTCTTTTGTTGCATGTGTGTTTTTGAAATGATGAAACTTTTAGTTTATTTCTCCACATATGATTAAAAAATGTTACAAACATAAAAAAATGATTTTGCTAATTCTCAGCTCATAACCTATCGTTGGATTTAGGTGCCAAGATTTGTGTAACCTGCTTCACATTTTCCATTGTCTAGGAAGCAACGTAAAATTCTCCACACTGAGGCATTTTGGGCTACTATTGTTGCCACACCTTGTGTGGGCTATTGCATCGGTTCCTTCAGTTGCACAATCTTTTTTTTCCTTTTTTTTATTTCTTTTCTTTCTCTATTGCATTGCTCGTTAATTTGGATTTAGAATTGCTAATTGTATCTTAGAGGGCTACTTCTCTTTTGTCGTGGTAGACAAACACTTGCTTCGGCTATTCCTAAGAGCATCCCCACTCGTTGGCGCTCCCCACGCCCAAATCCGGCGAAATTTTCGTCCGGATTGGATGAAGATTTGGCGTGGGGAGCGCCGAAGTTCCAGCCGTCCCCCCGGCAGGAAACCCCCAACCTCGACCATTTGACATATTTCAAACAAATTGAACATAAAATTTAACAAGTTCGGCAAACAAGAGTACGAAAATTGCTGAAACAAATTCGGCGATAATCAGTACAATGTTTAACAAGAAGCACACAATTTCACAATTTTTCAAACAAATTAAGACAGACTAGTTGGCGTCGGCGTTGGCGTTGCCTCGGAGCCTCCATATGTGCTCCACCAGATCATCTTGCAGCAGCTGATGCATTGTAGAGTCTCGAATCTCCTGGCGCATAGCAAAGAAGGCGGCCCATGATGGAGGCACCTGGTGATTAGGGCTGTGCAAGAGGACCCTCTCTCTCATATGGTGCTTCTTGCTCAGCCAGAGGAACCGGATGCTTTCGCTCATCTTCAATAATCATATTGTGTAGGCACACACAGCAGTTCATCACCTCCCACATCTGATCTTTGGACCAAGTCATAGCGGGGAACCGGACGACGACGAAATCTCTCGCTGGAGGACACCAAATGCTCGCTCGACGTCTTTTCGGCAAGCTTCTTGTTTCTTGACAAACTCGCAAAGTTTGGGGGTGCCAGGGTTGGAGATAGTCTTCACAAATGTTGCCCACTTTGGATAGATACCGTCTCGCAAGGTAGTATCCTTTGTTGTAGTGCCGACCATTGATCACATAGTCCACCGGAGGAGCATGACCCTCAACAAGCTTGGAAAAGACCGGGGATCGGTTTAGGACGTTGATGTCATTGTTGGATCCAGGCATACCAAAGAAAGAGTGCCAAATCCAAAGATCATGGGTAGCCACCGCTTCAAGTATCACAGTGCAGCCTTTTTGTGACCCTTGTACATTCCCCGCCACGCAAACGGACAGTTCTTCCATTGCCAATGCATGCGATCAATGCTTCCAAGCATCCCCGGAAAACCCCTAGCTTCATTTGTTGCAAGGATCCTCTGAGTGTCTTCGACAGTGGGTGATCTCAAGAAATAGTCCCCGAACACTGCTATGACGGCCCTGCAGAACCGGTAGAAACAATCAAGGGCGGTGGACTCCGCCATCCGAAGATAGTCATCTGCAGTATCACCGGGAGCTCCATACGCCAGCATCCTCATAGCCACTGTGCACTTCGCAGGTGACGAAAATCCAACCAAACCAGAGTGCAATCCGCCTTGCATCCGAAGTAGGGATCAAAGTGGCGGATGGCATACACAATTTGCGAAATAGCTTTCGCTCATCCCGAAACAACGCCGGAAAACACTCTCACCGTGCAATGGATTGTCGGCGAAGTAGTCGGCGTACAACATGCGGTAGCCCTCCATTCGCTGTCTCGGCTTGCACTTCCGGCGACCTCGTGCCGACCCACCACGTCGACGAGTTGCCGGTCCGGCGTACATGCTTGCCAAGCAACCAAGGATCATCATGTGCTCGTCGTCTTGGGCGGCTGCTGCCATCTCTTCTTGCATAAGCTCGACGAACATCTGCTCCTCCTCTTCGTCCGAGTCCATGGCCGGCGAGGCAAATGGACGAACACCGACGGGCGTGGTCGAGGCAACCCGAGCCGCGAGCGACGAGGAGCAAGCGGGCCGGAAAACAGGCCGGCGGAAGAGCAGCCAGATAGGCCGTCGTCCAAAGACGGCGGAATATAGGCAGGTGGGGAAGGAGGGGCGGCGGAATCTGGGCAACAAGCCGGCGGGGTGGTGCCGGCGGCGAGAGAGATACGAGGGGTGGGGGAGATTTTGAGCGATGTGGCGGTGGGGTTCGTGCGTCGAGTCACCGACAGATCGGGCCCTTCCCCGCTTTTCACTCGTCCGGAGTCCCCGAGCGCTCCCCGGGGGGACGGGGGTGGCGTGGGATCGCCGGATGGATGAAGGGCCAAATCCGGACGAAAACGAGGAACCGGGGGCGCGACTGGGCCGAATTACGCCGTCCGGATGGAAAAAACGCTCGCCGGGGGCCTCGACGGGGGCACGAGTGGAGATGCTCTAACATCTTGTATTGCGTCGTGATTTGCAATATCCGTGGGGGTTCCAATTGGTGTTACAACTAAGATTTTATGTTACAAATGGAGTTCCAACTAAGATTTCCTATTACAAGTGGGGTTGCAACTAAGATTTTCTGTTAAAAGTGGGGTTGCGACGTATTTTTTTCAATTGCAAGTGGATTTGCAACTGAGTATTTTTTCCAATTGCAAGTGGGTTTGCATTTGAGTTTTTCTTTAGTTGCAATATTTTTTTTCTATTTATAAGTCCGGTTGTAATTGAGATATTTTCAGGTACAAATAAGATTACTATTGAGTTTTTTCTAAGTTGCAAGTGCTTCACACCTGTTACAAGTGGTGTTGCAATTGAGAATTTTCCAATTGCAAGTCGGGTTGCAACTCAGATTTTCTTAGTTACAAGTTGGGATGCAACCAAGAAAAAACATGCTTAAATGTTGAATTTACGTTGTGATTCGTCTTAGATGAAATTCAAGTGTGTTGCAACTGTAATTTTGTTACATCAACTAGTTTAAATTTTTTGATTCGCTTCTTTTTTGTATGTAACACATTTTTGCCGTTGAGTTTCCACACTATCCCCGTGCATACAATTGTAAAAATCAAATACAAACATCAAGGTCCCGTAAAACCCCATGGCCCATGAGAAGAGTTTGTTATGTAACGATTAATGAAAGAAACCAGTCTATAATACATGTCATGCTTTTTAATTTAAGTTTAAACTAAAACCAAGACAATTATTATGGATATAAGGGGTTATTGATTAGCTATTTTGTGACACATGTACTTTCAAACTTTTTTTTCTCTCGAGAAAATGCAAAGGATCTTTGCGTCTCATTTCATTGAAAAGATAGATACAAGCCTCCTAGGAGGTGAGTTACAGAGTTTCAAAAAGAAATTCTAGTGTACATCCCATGTCATCGACAAGGCAACACGAAGGCCTAAGGCCTAAGGCCAAAAGGGACACATCTTCCTTGATCTTGTTCATTAGGTTGGTGACAGAGGGTTGTGCGCCATCGAATACACAAATGTTCCGGTGCTTCCACATCATCCAGGGTTAGGAGGAGTGTTGTTGTCCCAAGCCCCTTGCAAAGAGGATTGGGTGTTGCAAGCTTTGTACCTACGAACCAGGAAAAAATGGATTCATCCATGTCATTTGGCGTTCGGCACAACATGCGCATCCAAGCCAGGGCCTCGTGCCAGATATGTTTGGCAAAGGGGCACTCGATGAGAAATTGAGTGACGCATGGATTCATGCTCTTGATCGCACAGAGATATCGCGAATAGTGTTGCAGGCCTATTCTCGCCAAACGACTGGCATCACTACAACGATTTGGGAAGACTAACCGTTGGAAAAACTTGACGTTGGGGGTGGGGGTATGTCTTCCAGATGGGCTTCCATGTTGGGTATGTCACTGAGCCTTGGAACATGGCTAGGTAGGCAGAGCGAGCAGAGTAGACGCTGTTGGGTGTCCACTTCCAAATTAGTTAGTCTGGGACATTAGTGAGCTGTATGCCCTCTATAGTCTGCCATAGCACCAGGTACTAGCATATCTCGTGCAAGCCCAAGACACTGTGTATGTCCCATGCTTAATTGTGTTCATGTAAGCCGTTGACCACAATCCTTGACTTTCTTCTTCACTTGGGGATGCACGCGTAGAGCATGGGCGCAACCTCGCTGATGGAGCTGCCGTGCAACCAAAGGTCCTCATAGAACATGGTTGAGAGTCCGTCTCCGACCTGCATGGTGGTAGATGCAAAGAACAAGGAGCGGGTGTGACTGAGCCAGAGCCATCTCAAAGCGCAGAGCAAGGCTCGTGCATTCCAGATCGTCCCAGGCCGCCTAGGGTGGGTGGACTCACAACGCGCTGCCAGTTGATGTGGCAATGTCCACCGTTGGTATAAGCACACCCCTCGCATAAGAACCCTCATTGGATCTTCACGATCATCTTAATGGTCTTCTTTTTTTTTTAACAGGGGAGGTCCCGAAGGACCGAGAAGCTCTATTGATTAAAAGCGGTGGAGTTACAACTTACAAGACAAACCATAAGAAGTTCAGAAATTACAACCAAGTCCGTCCAATTTGCACTAGGGACCCTAGATCTAAAACTGAGAAAGCAATCGGGTCCAGCTCCTTGTCCACCGCACCACTGCATCTCACCACCGCCAAGAACGCCATCGCCGGGGACGCTACCACTTGGGATGGAGCTCCGGGAGCCAACGGTGATGGAGCTGAAAGGCCTCCTCTTTGGCACGACATCCTGGAGGTTGAAGATCCGCATCCGCTGGACTGACACCAGCGACAGAGGACAGAGGGGTCGCCCTACGACCATAGAAGGCGGCAGCCAAGACAGGGCCACCGCAAATGCCCTCCAACGAGAAGCTTCCGAGCTTCCCAGCCGCAGACCCGTCAACCGGCAGCCAAGAACGCCAAGCATAATTTCCTCAACGTCACCATGACGAGAAAGAAAAATCTTGGAGCCTTGACCGGAGAAGACGAGCCCGCAAGACAAACGCGAGCTTATTCTAGAAGGAGATGTCGCCGTCACACCCTCCGGCCACCCACAACACCCCGCCGCCAGAACCAGGAGAGCCAACACCGAGAGCCGCCAGGCGCCGCTCGAAAGCGCCAGCAACTCACTCCAAACAGGCATGGAGCCACAACGAAGAACCAGCATCAAGCCGAAACCTAGACCTAAAACTAACTACTACTATACATGGAGGGGTCCCTCACCCACCACAATGCCGGCAAACGCCGGAGAAGGGACGGGGAGGGGCCGACCGGCCCGGATCTGGAGAAGAACGGAGGGTGAGCGGTGGAGGAGACGAGAACTTTCGGGAGAGGGGGCCTTTTTCTTCTTAATGGTCTTCTTAGTAGGGGCTATGACGAGCAGCTGGCGTATCGGGATGGAGCCGGGGACATATTTCAGCAAAGCGAGTCGACCGGCTTTGTCCATGAGCCTTACCTTGTAGGTAGGGAGCTTCCCTGCTACCCTATCATTCACTGGATGTAACTGTACAACAATTGGCTTTCTAATTGTTAGGGGGTGCCCATGTAGGTTAGTGGAAGCTCGATGACAGAGCAACCCACGTCGGTGACGACCCCGGCCACCACCTCAGATGAGCATCATATCAGAGTGGTGTTGCTTTGCGTGTAGTTTACGCATAGGCCGGAAGCACAAACAAATAGGTTCAACGTTTCCTTTACGGTTACGATCTCTTTCAGCATCGGGTGACATAATAGGATGACGTAATGGCGTAGAGGGAGATCATGGGTATCTGTGCCTGAGGGTGTTGTTGCCGTAGGATTCCGAGCTCGCCGGCGTGTCGGAAGAGCTTCCCAAGCGTGTTGATGGTGAGGACGAAGAGCTGCGACGAAATGGGATCACCTTGGCATAGTCCTCGCCGGTGCCAAATTGCTGGTCTAGGGTCGCCGTTGATCAACACACGCGTTCTTGCGGAAGACATCAGGATGGCAATCCACTCCAGGAAGTGGTCTCCGAAGCCATAATGGTGTAGCGCCTCAAAGAGGAAGGGCCATGCGATCGAATCAAAAGTGCGTGCCATGTCAACCTTGAGGAGGATGCGTGACAGGCTAGCACTTTCAAATTTTGTCCAAACCATATTTTTTTTGTGATGCTTTTTTCCATAATATGACACCATGGCAAGTTGCATATTTTTAGGAGTATTTATACACATTATTTTAATTTATCAATAATGATATGCAAATACCACTCATAAATGTCTATAGCAAGGTTTAGAATTTTTCATCTTCCTTCTTGATCTTCCCTAAATTTGTACATACTTGAATACAATTTTATGAATATTATTTCACATACTTGTAGTCAAAATTTGAATTACTTCAAGTAATTACACATAAATTCATTTAAACAATATGAAGTATAATTTCAGTTCCAAAATATAAATCTTTTTAGAAAGCTAGTGTAGCTTGTTATTTTGAACATTTCCAAGCATAGTTTCACCAGAACTGTTATTTTGCAACTGGATCGACTTTTGTGAAGCATCTCATCTATTCTCAATACGAAGGACGGTGAAAATTTCATTGACCCCTAGTCAGCAGTCAATAGCTCATCCTGAATGGTGATACATTTCATCCAAAGTAGATCATGTTGTCACTTGTCAGCTATGATCAACAGAATTTGTACATCATTTTTCATTACTTGTTTAGCTAAGTAAATTCATAGTGTATACAGTATATTTTTTTTGCTTAATAATGCGTAGAGATATGTCAAGAATGTAATTGGTTTTACTAAGTGGTTTAGTGTTTGAAATTGACAATCTGGGTAAGACAAGGGAGTGCGCGCGCACTCCCCTTCTCGTTCCCCACCACTCCACGCCCCGCCGCCTACCGGAGCCGCCTGCCTTCCTTCCCTCTCCCTCCCGTGCTCCTTCCCTCCACCCACCCACATGCCCGAGCCGAAACCTACATGGCTACATCCGCGTGCGCGAGGGGCCGTTCCCGATCTGCGAGATGTGGCGCAGCTGCGTGTCGCGGGGCCTCAGGGAGGCCAAGGCCGCCGCTGCAGCCGCCACCTCCAGGCGCTTTTCATCTACTACCTCGGTAACTCGTCGCTTCCACCACCTCGTCCCCTCGATTCATCGCATCTAGGCTGCCTACACCCACATTTCTTGGCCCTATTTGGTGTAGTAATGTCTTGATCCGTCATCCGTGGTCGTGATGCGGTCGGTGATGGTGACACCCTCGTTTTGAAGTGTATTTTATTTATACAAAATGGGCAAACTATCCGGGAACAGTTTTGGTGATAGTCATGTGTAGTTGGACCACTACGGTAAGATTTAACGTGATGCTACATGATTTGCTTCAGTCGATTTCACAATTGTTGTGCTATGAGATTCCGATGATAATGGACTGGGGTTTGTGCTTGTAATTGCAGTCCTACACGGTGGTGGATCACACATACGATGCGGTTGTGGTCGGAGCTGGAGGCGCTGGGCTCAGGGCGGCGATTGGGCTCGCAGAGCTTGGGTTCAACACTGCCTGCATCACCAAGCTGTTCCCCACACGGTCACATACTGTGGCAGCACAGGTATTGGACCACCTGCTTTTCTGTTTGTCCTGGTCAGACCGGCTGGTTTATTCTGTGTGAAATGCAAGCTGCAAACTGGAAGATGTGTTTAATTGGACTGCAACTTTATCAATTCACGCGAAGAATTTTGGAAAACTGAATGTAGCAGTTGTCCCTCTTGAAGTTAGGTAGACTTGAAGTGTGTACAATGGTACCACTTTCAGATTGTTATTCTTTATTTTGGAAATTTCATGTTTTATGCTTGCTCACTGGTAGTTCATGTAAGAATGAAGTCATGAATCCGTACGTGGTTTACCTGTATTAAAGTAGATTCAGAAATCGGAACTTCGGACAACGGTGGTACTTGCATGATTATTGTCCTTTTGTAACTTAGGTTTGAAGCCGCTTGAAGTTTGTTATGGGATGGTCATCTGTTAAGTTTGTGCATTCTTGTATTTCCTTCCCAATAGTTTAGTTTATTTTGTGTCCATTTTAATCCTTATTATATTGCTAATTAAAGTTATCTATAGTTCCACACCCTATACTTTTGATTGTTCCATCATTCTCACTCCCGATGGATCAATATATAAACTCACTGAGCATGTGGGAAAATTTGTACTTAGTTTTGTAGGTGAGTATAAGATTCAAGGCTTTGTTGTACATATCTGGATGATGATTTATATGTTTTGTTGTGCACTCCTGCCTGCAGGAGAATGCTCTATGTGTTTTTGTCTTTCGTTATTAACACTTCATAATTCAGGGAGGTATAAACGCCGCTCTTGGAAACATGACTGAAGATGACTGGAGGTGGCATATGTATGATACAGTCAAAGGAAGTGATTGGCTTGGTAAGTTTAGGAGGAACAATTTAAGAAATGCATGACAATGTTTCAAGAGGTTAGCTTATTTTTTTATTTGACTCCTTTGATTTTAAGGTTTTAACCTGCTATTCTTATTCATTCCAGGTGACCAAGATGCTATCCAGTATATGTGTAGAGAAGCATCAAAAGCTGTTATAGAGCTTGAGAACTATGGATTACCATTTTCCAGAACTGAAGATGGGAAAATTTATCAACGTGCTTTTGGAGGTCAAAGCTTAGATTTTGGAAAAGGTATTTTGTCTTCCATCATCATTTTGAGCTTGCAAATATGCAGCTGTAACATGTTTCTTATTGTTCTTTCTCTGTTTCTAATTAATCTTCAGGTGGCCATGCCTATCGATGCGCTTGTGTTGCTGACAGAACTGGGCATGCTATGGTACACACCCTTTATGGTCAAGCAATGAAGCACTATACTCAGTTTTTTGTTGAATATTTTGCGTTGGATCTTATCATGGACAAGGAAGGTACTTATTTATTTGGGTGTCCTGGTACTATCCAAGGTCCAAGATATGCTTATTTTGAATCATTGTGCAATACTCTACTACATGGTGTAGATTTGCATAATTTCCATATGTGAAGAACAGTCTTCAATTGCCCCATATTTGTTTGATCTATTTCGTCCCTTTGTATTAACTGTTGCGTTTGTTCACCTGCTCAAGATATTTTTCAATAAGCGTTAAGCCATTGATGCGCTGCCTTTTTTCAGTGCCAGCTTCTAAGCTTTTCTTTTTGCATGGTGACACAAGCTGTTACTCAATGGTTATAATTAGGTCTATCATCTTGCTGACAACTTCTTTTCTCTTCTTGCTTTATTTATCAGGATCATTACAGTGCCTCAGTTCTGCACCGCATGTTTATGACCTGCTGATCAATGCATACTATTTTCTCCAGGCACCTGCCAGGGGGTGATTGCACTAAACATGGAGGATGGTACCCTTCATCGTTTCCGTTCAAGAAATACTATTATAGCAACAGGAGTAAGAATCTTTCTGTCTTAACTAGTACTCCCTCTGATTTCATTTAGTTCGCGTCCTGTGTTTAGTCAAAGTCAAACTTTGTTATGTTTTACCAAGAGTATAGGAAAAAGTATCAACAACCGTATTCTAAAACTATAAAATTTACATTGCAGATGTTAATATTTTTTCCTGAATATTTAGCCAAACTTTACAAAGTTTGACTTTGACTAAACCTAGAACTCAAAGTAATTGTGAACGCAGGGAGTAACCTTTTTTCAGACTTAATGCTGTCTTATTCTAAACCTCAACAGGGCTATGGCAGAGCTTACTTCTCAGCTACTTCAGCTCACACCTGTACTGGTGATGGCAATGCTATGGTTGCACGTGCTGGGTTACCTCTTCAGGTCAGTCGTTTAGACTAAATCTAGTAGATTTAGCTTCTAACCATATGTTATGGTTATATACTTATATCTGTTTGTTGAATTTGCAGGATCTTGAGTTTGTGCAGTTCCATCCTACAGGCATTTATGGTGCTGGATGCCTCATAACTGAAGGTTTTATATACTGAAACTTGTTTATCCTACCGCAGTCACATGTTTATTAACTCTAGCTTGTGCATGGTATATTTTGTCAGTTGATATTGAATTATCAGGCAAACACCCAAATTTTCTTGAATTAGTGGTTCGATAATTTGTTTTTTAGGTGTCTCTGGTGAAGGTGGTATTCTCAGGAACAGTGAAGGTGAGAAGTTCATGTACTGCCGATATGCCCCTATGGCAGGAGATCTTGCAACTCGTGACATTGTTGCAAGATCTATGACAATGGAAATTCGAGAAGGTCGTGGTGTCGGTATGTGCACACTCTCTTTTTTATGCTTTGGGTGGTAATCAATAATCATATGTGGTTGTTATCACAATTTTACTATTTCTATCCTTTTACTTCAGGACCATTGAAGGACCACATTTACCTTCAGCTTAATCATCTTCCTCCAGAAATTTTGAAAGAAAGGTTTCCTGGTATATCTGAAACTGCTGCTATTTTTGCTGGTGTTGATGTTACGAAAGATCCTATTCCTGTGTTGCCGACTGCGCACTATAATATGGGTGGGATCCCGACCAATTATCATGGGGAGGTATGCTTTGAATATGCAGTGCGGTCGTTATTATGGATCTCTATTATTATTATTATTATTATTATTATTATTATTATTATTATTATTACTACTCTATTATTATTATTGTTATTGTTGTTGTTGTTATTATTATTATTATTATTATTATTATTATTATTATTATACGCCTATGGTGTAATCAATGTGCTGCTTGTTTGCGCATTAGGTAGTGGATATCAGGGGTGATAACCCAGACACAGTTATTCCTGGTCTGTTGGCTGCTGGGGAAGCAGCTTGTGCATCTGTTCATGGTGCAAATCGTCTCGGTGCGAATTCACTTCTTGATATTGTTGTATTTGGGAGGGCTTGTGCAAATAGGGTTGCTGAGATTTCCAAGCCAGGCAAGTTCATGTCTGGTTGACTAGTATCCCGTGTTGCTCTTCTTAGCTTATTCTCTATCATGGTGCGCCATGTTTATAGGAGAGACACAGAAACCTCTTGAAAAAGATGCGGGGGAGAAGACCATCGCTTGGTTGGATAAGCTGAGAAATTCAAATGGATCACTGCCTACTTCGAAGATCCGCCTGAAAATGCAACGTATTATGCAAAATAATGCTGCAGTGTTCCGTACACAGGAAACTCTCACGGAAGGTATGAAGACACCATTTGTATACTTTTTGACTGTAAATTTATCTTCAGACCACCTAGCAGTAGGAAGCATATGTGTAAGCTCCAGTTCCAAACTATATGAAAAGTTGTATAATGATGAATTTCCACTTTTTTCTGAACTTATTAGGCTGTGAGCTGATTAGTAAAGCGCAGGAAAGTTTCCATGATGTCAAGATCAGTGACAGAAGTCTCATATGGTAAGTTTCTTTCTCATTAAATTATATTTTGTTATCTGCAGCTTGTTTTTTATGCTTCTAATAATTGCGCTTCATTTTCATTGGTTTCTACAGGAATTCAGACTTGATAGAGACCATAGAATTAGAAAATCTGCTAATAAATGCATGCATTAACCATGTATTCAGCTGAGGCTCGCCAAGAAAGCAGGGGCGCTCATGCTCGGGAAGATTTCAAGGTTTGCTGCTCTTCTCATCATTTGTGCTCTTTTGCATTCGGTCCACGTGTTTCTTTTCTTTATAACATTGCATTTCCTCTTTTTCATCACAGAAAAGAGATGACGAGAAGTGGCTGAAGCACACGATAGGGTTAGTGTCTTCTCTTTATTAGTTCTTTTTGGTTGAATAATCCCATCATTTCATATGTCTGAGAATTTGGCATTATGTTTCATATAGGTATTGGGAGGACGAAAAGGTTAGACTAGACTACAGGCCAGTTCACATGAATACGTTGGATGACGAAGTCCAGGCTTTTCCGCCAAAAGTACGTTCTTACTAATCTGGACATGGCTGCCAGCGCTTCAGTTGTCTGAGAACTTGAGAAGGGTATAGCTTCCAGTGCGGTATTTTCCTCGTGTATACTTACTGAAAGCTCTGTTGATTATACTTTGGTCCTGCGTCACCCTTTGGTAGAAATAAAAAGACACATTCAAAAATTAATGATCAACCATTTGACACTGTAAACAACCTTTTGCATTACCTGCAAACACAACGTTTTTTGCAGGATTTTCTTAAGCTTTGAATTACCAACCTAATTTTTTCCTTACTCCCCTGTTTCCCTTGGCGGGCCTAGAATAACTAAATGCACGGCCATGTTAATTTCTCTGTTACTGTTTGTAATTGCATTTCTGGCATTTAATGTGTTTGAATGAGCGCCCCATGTATAGTATTTCAATTGTAATTTCTGATAACGTGCACTGGAGTACAGCTTTGTTAAGCAGAGCGTCCGTGACTTGATCTATCTGTTCCAACTTCCAGTTATTGTTTTTTTTTTTGCGGGTAACTTCCAGTTATTGTTGTTGCATCTAAGATCAGAGCCATACCATGTACGGTTAAATCGCCATCTAAAAAAGTTAGCTATCAAGAAGATCATGACAGCAGTGATCACTAACACGTCCACGATACCCACAAATGAGCACCCAGGTTAATAGGTTATCACAGATCAGCTAACATAGCATCATAACCAACGAAAAAAATAGAGCGCTAAATGAAATAGCGTACCTTTCTAAAATACGGTACACACGTATAACATGCTAATAGAGCGCTATTTTACAAAATAGCTTGTCACAAAAAAAGCAAACATAACATGTATACTAAGGATTTCGGTAGCTAAATGATTATCCATATCACAATGATCAACAAATCAAATTGATGAAGTCGAGATCACAATAAAATACAAAGATGTGTCACAGTCTAACAAGTAACATCAATTCAACAACCATAGTCACGAACTAGATGGAGACTTATGATTTAAGAAAGATAAGTACACAACTAACACCAAGAGGCATAGTCCAGATAAACTAATAACGTGCCAACAACATCACAGAAGTAGTAATCAACCAAAATCGGATGAACAAGATGGAGAATGCATGGAGTCATCATCCGATTCAGAAGAAGAACCCGCACCTTGCACCTCACCATTACGAAAAACTGGAAACAACTTCTTCCTAGGCTGACAAACTTTCTTTCTTTTTTTTGCAGCAACAACTCTTTCTCGTTGTGATATTGATTCTTCTTCTTCTTCAACATGTACACGCCGTGTGAGGAGTGAGAACTGTCGATGTGGTTCCATGCATGGGCGGATCCAGCTTGTTGGCGAGGGGGGCAGCTGCCCCCCCCCCCCTCAATTGGTAATTCTCCTTGTAATAGTACTCCTAAAGAGTGATTTGCCCTCACTTAAAAAGAATATTTTTACCTATAAGCATATTTTTGCCCACTCTCAATTTTGATCCTGGGTCCGCCACTGGTTCCATGGTTGCCGACGGGTTGAATAGCTAGGGTTAGAAATGGAGATTTCGGCGACTCGTTGGCCAAAAGGCCGAAAATGGCTAGTCAGCTCCTCTATTTCCCTCTAGAAAATAGCGCCGCTACAACGTTATAGAAAATAGAGCGTATAGCACCGCTAATAGATATATTAGTGTTGTAACAATCCAAATATGTATATCGCAACGTTCACGTTTCAAATACGCTATAGCGCCTCTAAAACGCTAAAATAGCGTGCTATTTTTTCGTTGATACTCAGTCGCCTTGACGTTGGCGCGACCGTAGGTCTCGTGATGGGAGATGATGATCTCCTGCCACATGCCATCTTCTTCACCATCTCGAGGATTCCCCTTGAAGGCGAAAGTCGAATCCTCAAGGTATTGGACTAGCAGACAGTGGAGCATGCAGCGACTGCAAGACTGGACCGGTCTGCAAAATATGCCTAAACAAGATATACATAGTGGCATTTTTTACTGGTGGACCATAATAATACCAACAAAACCCAAATGAAAGGGTGGGACACAGCCCAGGTTGGTCCACCTGTAGTGCCGCCAAATGAAATGGCAAGTGGGTGGCGGCATACCCCATGCCCAACCGTGCTACATTAGTTTTTTTTTTTTTTGAGAGCCCGTGCTACATTAGTTAGTTAACAGTAAAACTGAACTACCTAGGAGCCCACCACAGCTATTTAACGCTCTCAGCCGTCCGATCATGCAGTTAGACGTCGTAGATCTTCTGGTCATCCCGCCGAGCATCGCTGGGTCTTTTCACCGCGCCTGAACGCACGCCACTGTCTGCTCAACGTGATAGGGCTTCTGCTCCGGAATTTGGACCTGGGCGTCTTCTGATGAACCGGGCCGAACCATGATTCGTGCGGCCTCTTTCGAGATGGGCCTCCCCTCGCATGGTCGCATCCGAGTGCCCAATCATCCATGCCCACCGCCGCCGTAGTAAGGCAGTTCACTCGCTCTTGTCCTCGCCAAGGTTCCTTTTCTCGGCCGGCCCCCACGTCTTCTTGTTACCGATTGCAGCGCGTTGCCGCCCTGGCTGTCGCTTCCACTTCACAACCAGGGGGAAGCATATGGTAGTATCTCAAACGGCGAGAAGCAACGACGACAGAAACCCTCCACACTCCATCTCTTCTCCTCGAATCCTAGCAAACCGTAGGCTGTCAACTGGTTGGTTGGTCCCCGCGTATAATTCAAGTCGGAGGTGATATATTGGCGGAGGCGTTGTAGGTCAATTCTTTTGTACAGAGGCTGGGTGTTTGGTGCCCAGGCTTCCACATCAACCTCATCTGCAGGTCAGGTAATAGCAATCTTTTTTTAAAAAAAATTAACTAAGCTACATGGTAAATCTAACTTGAATACCAAAGGATCAGAATTGTCTATGGAGGATTAAGGTTCTTGGAGTTTTCTTGCTTTTCTTGGGGGTACTTACAAACAAAAGGTATTTTTAAACTAATTAGTTATACAGAGATTCTTTAAAATTCTATTGTTGATCTTGATCATGATATATGCATCATGTTTGTGCTCAGAAGGAGTATACCTCTCTCACGTCCTGCATAGTTGTTCTCCAGTCATTTGCCATTTATTATCAGATAGCTTCTCTTTTGCATGTCCAAATAGTTACCAACTCCTCATGTAGCCATATGTGTGACCGGAGCTGATAATTTCTTTCACTATTTTGCTTCATTTTTTCCTTACAGTTTTATTATGAATAATTTCATTGACAAAAGACGGGTGTGCAGATATGCTTTCGCTAACCGTGTTTTCTCTAATTTATTTTCACCTTGGACTTTTTGTTTAGTGCTCGATTCAAGGCTTCACATATTTTCATGAGAAGGGCCTCAGAGAGTAGATCAGTAGATGAAAGATTTTCCAATATCTCTTATAATGTTTGTAGCATGCATGCAAGTGTGGGGTCTCCAGTTGCATCCATCATGTTTTTGACTTATATAACTTTAGGTATTGCTATTATGGCCACCTTAAATGATTAGATGTGTACAAATACGTGCCATTTACGATCATATAATTGTCTATCTCTAACCAACAAAATTGAGGGAAATGATGAACCCTTATTGCAAAATAACATATAGTTTTTTGTTTTATGAGATGGCCTATGTCATTGGGATGTGTAATATATGGATTTTGATTGGGACTTGAAGATTAAAATTAGTTTCCGTGATTATTTCAATATATAATATGAGATCTATGTGCCATAGGTAACTGCAGCCACCTTTTTGTTGCATCTCTACCAAATGTACCGATTCCTCCCTATGATTGCAGCACCCAGCTTGTCGTCGCCTCAGATTATTCACTGTGAAGTTTGTACTTAAATATACAAGTTAGTTGGGTGAGATACTACCAATCTTTAACCTTTTCTTGAGATACATAATACTATTACTTGTGGTTCATGTTATATGACACACAACACAATACTTATTTTTATTGTTTACCATGTATAAATGCAATGCTATTTAATACTTAAATATTTACGAAGGCTCAACTGATAGTAAGGCTTGTTAGATGTTACCAAAAAAAATCATATACATGCTCCACCGTTTATATTGATGCATATAATATTTGATGTTTTACTTTTTCTTTTCTTGAAAATTGACGGGCGCGGCAAAGCGTGCTTTCATGGTCTAGTGTATTGTATACTCGAGTCGTCTTCCACATGATCCAGGTGAAAGGCAGCCCATTCAGAGTTATCCTGTTGATTATCAAGATGCAAATCAAGAGCATATATTCTTGAGGGTCCATTCAAACTTTATGCACATGTTTTTCCAAAAAGGAAGATTGCAATATAGTATCAGGAAGGATTTTTTTTTTTTTTGCTTTGTATGCTACTTATTCAAGAAGGGTAGTGGGTCAGATACATTTGTTGTTGATGGATGGAGGAACTGAAATATTGGAGATAAAGCACTTTTGAAACATTTGTGTTCTAATGCACATAATGCAGCTCAAGAGACACATTGGCTTCAGAAATCCCAAGGTGTCAATTGATTGTCACATTAAGAAGTGGACTGATGAGGATCTTTGGCTCTACAAGATAAGGCTGACTTATTCACTTAGATTATCAAGTTTCTTTTGCACTAAGGAGTGGCTTTTCGTGGACATGATAAAAGTGAAGAGTCTAGCCATAGGGAACTTTCTTGAATTTTTGGAGGTTCTCGCGGAAAATAGAGAAGAAGTGCATGAGTATGTTTTGAAGAATGCTCCAGTTATTTGCATCTTAGAGAGTGGATTTAGTGATCAGGGGATACGTGAGCACGCGGTCATCACTGTTGGATCTGGTCCACCACCGTTGGATTCAGCCTATCAACAAACGACGACTAACGGTTCTGTGAACTTTCGATTCGTGTAAAGCGACCGCAGCAGTCGCTAGCATGCATGCCTGAGTAGCAACAACCCAATGTGTGTGGGACCCGCTTGAGTAGCAACAACCAAATGAGCGTGCGTTGACTCGATTTGTGACGGGGAGGCCACAGCCAACCAACGCTACGGGGAGGCCGACGCCGGGGAGGTAGTCGTCGCCGAGCACCACCATGGGAAGGCCGCTACCGGGGGGAGGTCGCCGCCGGTGAGGTAGCCGCCGTCGAGCACCACCGCGGGGAGGCCGCTACCGGGGGAGGTCGCCGCCGCCAAGCAACACCACGGGGAGGCTGCCGCCGGGGAGATTGCCGCTACCGAGCAACACCACGGGTCCCGGCGCGCCGCCTCGAGGAGCTCGTCCACCTCCGCCTAAGGCTCGAGATCTCCTTCTCCGATGGCGGTTTGCGGGACGGGGAGTGGATGCGGTGGGATGGGGAGCTGCTGTGGGAGATTCGATTTCTTCCGTGACTCTCGCCCCGGCACTCGACCGCTGCCGCCGCCTCCCCTCGCCTTCCGGCCACCACATGCTCCGCCGTTCGCCGGATGTGTATCACCAAGGCTGGGTCACGAGGCGGCGCGGCCATGGGGACGCCATGTTGTCACTGGCCCGCGTCGGCGGACGGCTTGAGTGAGCTCTTCTCCCACTTGATTTCCCCGCCGGCCAGGGCTCCTGCGGGCAGCGGTAGCCGGCGCGGCCATGTCGTGCCGAAGAGTAGCACGGCCTCCCTAGTCCTTTGCGCTGATGGGGGCGGCTCCGAGTGGGAGTAGATGGAGGAAAAGATCACGCCATGGTCTAAGGAATCATGTGAAACAATTTTTTTAGTAGTACATCACCTCACGGAGAAAACGGATGCCGTTAGACACATGTCACTTTCTGGGTGCGTTCTCGTATACACCTGATCACTGGGCTTCATCCGTTGCATCTTAATTAGCCCCAACATATAAAAGGAGATTATTCAATATTATGCCATATAAACTGGAAATAAAATAATTGAAGAACTTGGTGATGAGGCCTATGCAATTTTAGCAGACAGCATGCCTGGAATCCAACCAGACGGTTACACATGCAGACAGAATGCATGCAGATCTCGCCGTGTCCTCACCAATGCATTTGCGGTATAAATTTGAGGCAAAAACATGTTTCCGCGTATCGTTTAATCATCACTTTGCATCGGGCCACTAGGTCGAGGACTGAACCTTTTATGGGCGTGATGGTGTACTTGGACCGCTGAAATGCCTACAAAAATTGTAGACATGCGTCGTGCTCACTCCTACTACTACTTTGTCTATTAAACGTAACATAACTTGTAACATAGTTTGTAGCTAGATAAGCTCGAATCCTAACTAGTTTGTTAGGTTGTTACGTTGTGCTTATCTCTGTACTTGTAACGCAAGACATGTTGATATAAATAGATTGAGGAGGCCGGCCGGTTTGAGCTGTGCTACTCCATCCCAAAAACCCTATCTCTTGTTTGTTTTATATGGTATCAGAGCCACGAAGGTTCACCCCACGCGCCGCCGTCGCTCGCATAGTCCATGCTTCCTGACGCTGCCTCGATCGTCCTTCATCAACACGCGACGATGGCTTCTTCATCAACTGGAGCCGCACCGATCAGCCTCACCAATCTCATCACGGTGAAGCTCAACGAGGAAAACTATATGTTCTGGCGCGCGCAGATCCTTCCTCTGCTTCGCAGCCATGGACTCATGTCCTTCATCACCCCTGGCGTTGCCGCACCACCGGCAGAGATCGCCAATCCTCAGGCGGGGGAAGCCGGAGCTCCGGCAAAGATCCCAAATCCTGAGTACACGGCCTGGTACAAGCAGGATCAGGCCATCCTGACAGCTTTCCTGTCATCGCTCACCCCAGAGGTGTTTGGCGTCGTCGTCCTGGCTACCACTGCCGAGGAGGCGTGGAGCACTCTCGCTGGCAGCTTTGCCAGCCAGTCCACTGCGAGGGTCATGCAGCTACGTGCTCAGCTCCAGGCGACCAAGAAGCTGGATGCGCCGGCATCGGCGTACTTCAACCGCATCAAGTCTCTCTCCGACACCCTCACATCCATCGGGCAACCACTGCGCCCCGAGGAATTCATCTCGTTCCTGCTGAACGGGCTGGATCAGGACTACGACCCCTTCGTCGATCGTGTATCGGCATCCACCGTGCCAATGCCAGTGCGCGACGTGTATGCGCAACTCCTCAACACCGAGCAGCGCGTTGAGACGCGCAAGGCCGAGCTTCGCAACGACACCATCCACGCCAACCTTGGCGGGCGTGGTGGGCCTCGCCAACAGGACAGGAGCTTCTTCAAGCCTGTCTCTCCGCCACCATCGATGCTTCCCACGCCCAACTTTGTGCGTGATGGTGGTGGCCAGCAGCAGCAGTACGAGCAGTCCGAGCGCACCCGCCCGCTGTGCCAGCTCTGCGGCAAAGTTGGTCACATCGCCTCCAGATGCTTCAAGCGCTTCAAGAAAGATTTCCTTGGCGTCGGCAACGACGGTCGTCAGCCTCAAGGACGCCAAGCTGCTGCAGCCACCCACGGTGGCAATGGTGGAACCCACACCAATCAAGCTGGTGGACACACTCCATCTTACACCGTCGATCCAGGGTGGTATGCTGATTCAGGTGCCACCGACCATCTCACTTCCGAGCTCGACAAGCTCTCTGTGAAGGAGCGCTATGGAGGAAAGGACAAGGTGCATACAGCGGATGGTTCAGGTATGCATATTCATCATGTTGGTCACTCCACAATTCCAAATTCTACTCGATCCTTGCAACTTCGTGATGTTCTTCATGTCCCGTCTGTCACTAGAAATCTTTTGTCTGTTTCCAAATTTACAAGAGATAATAACGTCTTCTTTGAATTCCATCCTTGGTATTTTTTTGTTAAGGATCGAGTCACGAGGGAAATTCTACTTAGAGGAGGCGTCCATGGTGGCCTGTATCGCATTGATGATCCTTTCATTAAACAAGTTTTCAGCGGTCTCAAAGTGTCACGGGAGAAGTGGCATGCGCGTCTAGGCCATCCAGCAACACCCATAGTTCGACATGTTCTTCATAGGAATAAATTGCCATTAGATGGTTCCACAAATAATGTAATCTGTGATTCTTGCCAACAAGGCAAAAGTCATCAATTGCCTTTCTCAAGTTCCGACCGTGTAATCTCCAAACCTCTTGAGTTTATTTATTCAGATGTGTGGGGCCCTGCCCAAACATCCACTAGTGGTCATAGCTACTATGTTAGTTTCATTGATGGTTATTCTCGATTTACTTGGATATATCTCCTCAAGCACAAGTCAGATGTGTTTCATATTTTCCTTGCCTTTCAAAAACATGTTGAACGACTATTGAATCACAAAATTATTCATGTGCAATCAGATTGGGGAGGTGAATATCTCAAGTTAAATAAATTCTTTGATGACATAGGCATCTCACATAGAGTCTCATGCCCCCATACACATCAACAAAACGGTCGTGCCGAGCGCAAGCATAGACATCTAGTCGAAACAGGTCTCGCATTGCTTGCTCATGCCTCAATGCCTTTTCGATTTTGGAGTGACGCTTTTATCACGGCTAGCTTCCTTATAAATCGAACTCCGAGTCGTGTCATCAATATGCAAACTCCTCTAGAAAGGCTCCTTGGAGAAAAACCCGACTACACATTCCTAAAGGTCTTCGGGTGTGCCTGTTGGCCTCACCTTCGTCCTTACAACAATAGGAAACTAGAGTTTCGATCCAAGAAATGTGTTTTCCTCGGCTACAGTCCACTTCATAGAGGGTACAAGTGTTTACATGTGCCAACTAACCGGGTGTATATCTCCAGAGATGTTATTTTCGATGAAAACGTGTTCCCCTTCTCCAATCTTCCTACACTCTCCTCGGAGTCCACCTTACATAAATCCACACCAACACGTGACCAACTGAATGATGTTGCATATTCTCCACTTTTGCTTCCTAATCATGGTGCAGGCGTTGGAAGAGGGGCACGTCTTGAAGAGGTTCCAGATGATCAAGCCACTGCTGATGTTGATCACGTAAACCATGCAGAGTCGGGCGACGGTCACGTCGATCACCATGCAAACGACGACCCTGAGGCCATGCAGCCCAGTCCCGCACGGAGCCCATCGTCTCCGTCTGCTGAGCCGTCGCACACGGCTCACGACACATCGCCAGGCACAGACTCTCCTGGTGTCTCTGCATCAACAGAGCCTGCTCCAGCGGCAGCTCCTCGAGGTGTTACAACACGACTGCAGCACGGTATACGGCGTCCTCGCAAGCGTACAAATGGAACGGTAGCGTGGATGACCACCTGTTTCACTCAGGCTGCTGCTGATTCTGTTCCCAAAGATCTTCACCATGCAATGACAAGTCCTCAATGGAGTGAAGCAATGCGTCAAGAATTCGATGCACTGCAAAAGAATGGCACATGGCGACTAGTTCCTCGTCGCCCTGGTCTCAATGTCATCGACTCCAAGTGGGTATTTAAGGTGAAGCATCGAGCAGATGGCACAGTTGAAAGATACAAGGCGAGATTGGTCGCCAAAGGGTTTAAACAACGGTACGGTGTGGATTATGCTGACACTTTCAGTCCTGTTGTAAAGCCAACCACCATCAGATTGTTGCTCTCTCTTGCTGTCTCTCAGAAGTGGCATCTTCGTCGATTAGACATCCAAAATGCTTTCCTTAATGGTGTCCTAGATGAAGAAGTGTATATGAGGCAGCCTCCGGGCTTTGAAGATGCAAGCAATCCGAGTCACTCGTGTAGGCTAGTGAAAGCCATCTATGGACTCAAACAAGCTCCACGGGCTCGGCATGCCCGATTGTCAACTGTTCTTGGCAAACTGGGGTTCAAGGCATCAGCAGCTGACACTTCGCTATTCATTCTTCAGAGTACTACTGTTACAGTCTATCTACTCATTTATGTGGATGATATAATTGTGGTTAGCTCCTCAGCATCTGATACGTCCAAAACGTATCTACTTTCCCGAACACTTTTGCTATTGTTTGGCCTCTAATTTGTGTATTTTGGATGCAACTAACACGGACTAACGCTGTTTTCAGCAGAATTGCTCTGGTGTCTCGTTTTTGTGCAGAAATCCAACTTTCGGGAAAAACCTCGGAATTTATGCGTAAGGCCCTATTTTCCCAGGAAACTAACGGAGCCGAAGGGCAATTGAAGTGGAGGCCCGAGGGCCCCACACCACCCGGTGGCGCGGCCCGGGGGGCCCGCGCGGCCAGGTGGTGTGGCCCCTCGGCCGGCCTCCGACGCCCCCTTCGGACTACTTATTCGCCTCGACCTAAAACGCCCGGAGAGAAGTCGAAGTCGCCGTAAACCCTCCGAACGCCGCCACATCGCGAAACTCCGTCACGGGAGCCGAAGTCTCCGTTCGGCACTCCGCCGGGACGGGGAATTGGAGGAGATCATCACCGCCATCACCGCCAACGCCTCTCCATCAACCAGCAATGTTTCCCCCATCCATGTGTGAGTAATTCCCCCGCTGTAGGCTGAAGGGGATGGTAGGGATTGGATGAGATTGGTCATCTAATAGCATAAGATTGTTAGGGCATAGTGCCTAGTGTCCGTAGATGGTACTTTTATGATATTGTTGCAACTTGTTATGCTTAATGCTTGTCACTAGGGCCCGAGTGCCATGATCTCAGATCTGAACATGTTATTGATTCATGAAGATATTCGTTGTTTATGATCTTACCTGCAAGTTGTATACACATGTCGCTGTCCGGAACCAATGGCCCCGAAGTGACGAAATCGGGACAACCGGAGGGGATGGTAGTGATGTGAGGATCACATGTGTTCACGGAGTGTTAATGCTTTGCTCCGGTACTCTATTAAAAGGAGTACCTTAATATCCAGTAGTTTCCCTTGAGGCCCGGCTGCCACCGGCTGGTAGGACAAAAGATGTTGTGCAAGTTTCTCATTGCGAGCACGTACGACTATAATTGGAACACATGCCTATTGATTGATTAGTACTTGGACACCATTTTATTATTATCAAATGCCCTGCTATGATTGTTACATGAGTTTCTCTCATCCATGCAACGCCCGTCATCCGTCCCCGTGCCTACGGTATTTTAATCCAGCTTGTTTACTAAAATCACTACTGCTGTCTTTGTTACTCTGTCGTCGTTATTTCACTATCGCTATCGCTATAAAACTGTTACTACCGATAAACTCTTGCGAGCAAGTCTGTTTCCAGTGCAACTGAATTGACAACTCCGTTGTTAAGGCTTCCAAGTGTTCTTTGTCTCCCCTTGTGTCGAATCAATAAATTGGGTAATACTTCCCTCGAAGACTCGTTGCGATCCCCTATACTTGTGGGTCATCAAGACTATTTTCCGGCGCCGTTGCCGGGGAGCATAGCTTTATTTGGAAGTTCACTTGGATTAATATTGTTCGCTGCAAATTCTCCATCATGGGTAAACCTCGCGATACTAAGATCGCCATATTACCATCCACTACAAGAAAAGGTACAATTCGAGTACCTCCGCTACACTTGATTCACCATCCGTGATTGATAAACTTGTTTCACCGCCACATGCTTCGCATGCGGGTACATCTCGCTGAATCTGAACACTCTCATAATACCGATAATATTTCTGCTGTGCTTGATGATAGTGGTTCATTGGGAACTTTTCTAGATGCTTCCATTGCTAGGTCTAGACAAATTGAAAATGCTGAAATTCCTGATGTTACTACACCCGTTAATTCACCCGAACTTGAATACTCTAGTGATGATCTTGATGAAGATTATGTGGAACTTGATGATGATTTTATTGAAAAATGCCATGCTACTACCGATGCAAGAAAAATTAAAAAGTTGCTTGCGTAACATACCGTTAGATATAAACTGTCTCCCGATCCTAAATTTGCCACATCTCCTATAAACATTAGGGATAAAGATTATGATTTTTCTCTTGATCTATCTCATATAGCTATTGTTGAGAAAACACCTTTTTGTGGTACTGAAAAAGAAAGTGCTCGTTGAACACATGATCGAGTTATCTACTTTGAGTAGCTTGTTTTCTGATGATGTTAAGAAGCGTACTTACTTTGTTGCTAAAATATTTCCATTCTCATTGAAGGATGACGCTAAAACTTGGTATAATAATTTGCCACCTGGTTCTATTAAAAGTCCAAAAGAATTACTTGTTGTTTTCTTCCGCAAATACTTTCTCGCTAGTGCTCAACATGTCGCTTTGCAGAGAGTTTATAATTTTGATCGTGGAGATGAAGAGAAATTGCCTCGAGGCTTGGGCGAGATTTTGCTCTCTTATTAGAGCTTTGCCCGACCATGATTTAGAAAAGCATGATTTACTTGATATATTTTATAGTGGACTAACCATTGAGTCTAGGGCATACCTGGATAGTTGTGCTGGTTGTGTTTTCGGAAAAGAACTCCGTACGACGCTCGAAGAATTATTGGCTAAAATAGGCCGGAATTATGATGATTGGAATACGCCCGAACCAACTCCAACGCCAATAGTGAAGAAGAGGGGTTTAATTAAATTGAATGATGAAGATATGAGGGAAGCCAAGAAGTCTCTCAAGGAGAAAGGTATTAAATCTGAAGATGTGAAGAATCTACCTCCTATAGAAGATATATGTGAGATAATTCCCCCTTCATCCATGATTGAGGTAAACTCGCTTCAACGCTTTACTAGGGAAGATATTCCGTATTCGAAACCTCCTGCACAATGCTTAGATGAGTTTGATAATTATATTGTTAAGCAAGAAAATTTTAATATGAGAGTAGAGAATCATTTAATGGAAAATTCTCAAGCTATTAGTCAATTGCATGATATTGTGGAGAGAACCTCCAATGATGTTAAGATGCTTGTCAAACATTTTCATATGATTCAAACTCAAATTGATCAACTCACTAAAGTGCAAAATGACTTGTTAGGAAATAATGCTAAAGAAAAACATGCTTATGAAGTAACAACTAGAGGTGGTGTCTCTACCCAGGATCCTCTATATCCTGAAGGGCATCCCAAAAGAATTGAACAAGATTCTCAACGCATTGAACCTAGAGCTCATTCTAAGAAAAAGAAGAAGAAACATAAAAATGTTGTAGAATCCTCCGAACCTGCTAATGATCCTAATAGTATTTCTATTTCGATGCTGAAACCGAAAGTGGTAATGAACATGATAATGATAAAGATAATGATAAGATTGATACTCCCGATAAAGAAGAGGTTGAAGAAGAACCTGAAAAGCATGCTAAAAATAAAAAATATACTAAAGAAGATTTTATTACTGAGAAACATGGTAATGAAAGAGAACCTTGGGTGCAAAAGCCAATGCCTTTTCCTGCTAAGAAACTAAAATCAAAGGAAGAAGAACGCTATAATAAATTTTGTGATTGGATGAAACCTTTATTCTTGCAAATCCCTTTGACTCGATGCTATTAAATTGCCTCCTTATTCAAAGTATATGAAAGATATTGTTACTAACAAAAGGAAAATCCCCAATGAGGAAATTTCTACTATGCTTGCTAATTACTCTTTCAATGGCAAAATTCCAAAGAAGTTGGGCGACCCGGTATACCTACTATTCCTTGTTCTATTAAGAATAATTATGTTAAAACTCGCTCTATGTGACTTGGGAGCCGGTGTTAGTGTTATGCCTTTTTCTCTATACAAGAGACTTTACTTAGATAAGTTGATACCTACTGATATATCTTTGCAAATGGCTGATAAATCTACTGCTATTCCCGTTGGTATATGTGAGAATGTTCCTGTTCAAGTTACTACTAACTGCTTGATATTAACTGATTTTGTTGTGTTGGAAATGCCTAAAGATGATAATATGTCTATTATTCTTGGGAGACATTTTCTTAACACCGCAGGGGCTGTTATTGATTGCAACAAAGGAAAGGTCACATTCAATGTTGATGATAAGGAACACACCGTCTATTTCCCCAAGAGGATTGAAAAAGCGTGCGGAGTTAATACTATCTCTCATGTGAGAACTATCAAAGTGGGAACCATCGATTGTCCTATATATGAGCCTAAGGAAGAATATCAAACTCTTGTTATTGGATCCATATCAATACAATTCAAGGTAACATGATTGATTTGAGGTTTATTTCTTCATATGCTATGTAAAATTTATTTGGTGGCAAGACTTGATCAACCTTGTTAACAAATACCTTTTATATGCATAGAGGAGGTAAACAACATCTCTTTCTTTCTCCACTTGCTTTAGTTGCTCTAGCACTTTTAATTTGCAAAGTTTCTTAATTGATTTGAGATTTCAAAAATTTTCCCGGCCAGTAATAATAAACTTAATACCCGTAAAATGTGCATTTTTCAAAGTTTTCAAAAATTCGCGAAAATTATACCGTTGGTCCTATTTTTCGACGAGGCACTGGGAGCACCAGTAGGATGACTCGTGGGGCACCGTAGGGCGCCAAACCACAGGCCGGCGCGGCCTGCAAGGTGGCCGCGCCACCATGTGGTGTGGGCTCCCCTCCGCCCCACTTTGCCATCTCTTCCTCCCAAGCACCTTCTCTCTCCCGAAAAACTCGTACCAAGTTCATCTCTCTCGCGTTTTTGCTCCGGAGCTCCGCATTTCTCGATCTCTTTGCTCAGCCCGCATTTCGTCCGAAATTTGGCACATTTGCTCTTCGGTATGTGACTCCTCCACCCATCCAAGTAGAATTTCGTTTGGTTGAGTATATCTTGAATATTTTGCTGCTGTAGGTAACATGTTTAGTGAGCTTGCATGCTTGTTCTAAGTGGTAGAAACTAGTTTTGATGCATGATTAGTACTCTAGCAAGTTCCTATGGTAGTTTCCTCAATTTTATGTCACCAAATCAAACTTTTATATTGGTTGTTGAAATTTCAGAAAATGGAATGGAATAGATATCACTTGAACCAGCAAGAATTGGAAGTCCAACAAGTTATGGTAGTCAATCGTGAAGAGGGAGTATACCCCTCTTACTACCCGTGCGCGGATTTCATGAGAAGCGCGGGGATATTTGAAGATGTTCAAACTCTAATTTCTCGTGCAGGGCTGAGTGACTTTGTTGAAGGAGAGCCAAGACAACATGTAAAATTAACTATGGATTTTGTGCAGGACTTCAAGTTTAATTGGTCGCGATCTAACCCCACGGTCCAGTATAAAATTTACAATAAAACTATCAACTTGCCATTTAGTGCTTTTTGTGCAGCAATTAGAATACCGCAATGGGGGTCGTGCGAGAAGATAAGGGGATCGCCGCAAGAACTCTCGGATCTTTACAAGATGATTTGCGATGGAAGGAGTTTCTCAGGTGAAAATGGTAAAATCACTAGTATTCAGCTCCCGGCTATCCGCTACTTTGCTTATTTTATTACTAAATGCGTTCTCGCTAAAAGGATTGGTAGTAAACTTTCTATCCCGGATTTGGCTTTTCTAGCTGCAGCACTGCAAAATAGTAGGTCTTATAATTTGGGGGCATTAATAGCTTATAGACTTGCTACTAACCGTGAGAAAGGTGGAATGTGTGGAGGCCTCATCGCCTCCCGTTTACTAGCTTTTCATAATGTAGAACCTCATCATTTTGATATTCCGTTCCCCATAGAAAGACTTGACATAGCCTCTATGATTAAACATGAATTTGTTTCAGATTCCTCCAACTTGGGTAACCTGTATTATAAGATAATATTTTATAAGAAAGTTTGGAGAATAACTAAGAAAACCGAGAAACTAGTAAGATTGCCTGCGCCTGTTCTGTCTAACCTTGATTCCAGGGGAGATTGGTCGGTCACAGAAGGTGCACTGGATGCACATATAGAGAGAGGAGGCCAACATGCAAGAGACGACATAGAGGTCGAGGAGCACCTCGACTCATCATCCGATGCAGCAAGTTCCTCGCATCAACATGGTGGATATGCGGAGCCGCCACGCTTTTCTTCTGCGCAGGAGTTTTACTATGACTATTCCATGGACTACCCACCGGCGAGGAACGACCCTCGTTGGGGTTGAACTCCACTTAGGCCAAGAGCCTAAGCTTGGGGGGAGGTATACCGGCATCACTCATTCTTTGCATATTATGGTTGCTGGATACTTGCACATACTTGCTTTGCTTGTTTGAGTGGTTTTCCAATGAGAGGAAGATGATATTTGGGGAAGTGCTGCCTGAAAACAGATTCTGGGCTGTTACCGTAAAAATTCGTGTGCCCAGCCAGAACAGTATTTTGAGTTGAAAATTTTTGTGCATGTTCCCCAGGTTGTTATCTAACTTTCATTAGTTGAACACTTTTCGAACTGAGCAACGTAAGATTTTTGTAAAAATCGATTTCTGTACTGCTGTCAGGTTTTGGCAGATTTCTGCTATCTCGCTTCTCTGTGTTTCTTTTAGTTTGTTATTTCTTGCTTTAGCTTTGTTTCTTTCCCAAAACACAAAAAGATCAAAAATATTTCTGTTGTTTCTCTTCATCATTTGTTTATCTTGGTTTTTGCATTTGTTTCACTTTATTTGCTATTGCTAGTTTGCTATAAGAAAACCCAAAAAGATTTTGCTTTGTTTGCTTGTTTCCTTTTGTTCTTGTTCTCAAATTCGAAAACACCAAAAATATTTGCTGTTCTTCTTTGGTTTGTAAAGTTCATCATGAGTTCAATGGTCTTCGGTGGCTGGAGCGTGGTTTTCATTTTATATTATCCAAGCTACACAAGTGAAAAGGCAATAATGACGATCTACGACAATCTGATTGTGGTGAGAGGCTGGTATGAACTCTATTTGTTTTCATTTTTGTACATATACTCATCCATGTGAGCATGCTTAGTTGGTTCATGTGAGGTATATGTTATTTAAGAAAGTCTAGTAGTTCATGATCTCTCATGATTAGCTCCAACCTATTAATATGAGTAGCATGTCATGGATGTTTGCTTGCATTGTTTTATTCATAAGTAAGTATGGCATTGTGGTATCCTCCTCTGAATAATTCATTTATATCAACTTGGCACATGCTCACGCATGCATATGACTGAACAAAAAGTCAATTAAGCCTCGATGATCTATATTGCTTCAGAGTTCTTGTATCACTTTTATGCCTCAATTAATTTATTTTGCCGCAAGCATGATTATGACGATGCTATCGCTCTCTTGATTTGTCGCTCCCTAGTCTTTTTGCTAGCCTTCACTTGTACCGAGCGGGAACGCTGCTCGTGCCTCCAAACACATGAAAACCAAGTTATTCCAGAGTGTCCACCATAAATACCTATGCATGGCATTTCAAACCATTCCAAGTAAATTCTCATGCGCTACCTTTAAAACCTTCAAAATGCTTCTTAATTTGTGTTAATGTTTCATAGCTCATGAGGAAGTATGTGGTGTTTAGCTTTCAACCTTGTCATTTACTTTTGACGGACTCTCATATGGAATAGTGGCACATCCGCTTATCCAATAATTTTGCAAAAAGAGCTGGCAATGGGATTCCCAAGTCCCGAATTAATTAATTTAAATAGACACTCCTCCATGGTTTGTGATTGTTGGACGGCACCCGAAGGATTCGGTTAGCCATGGCTTGTGTAAGCAAAGGTTGGGGGGAGTGTCATCATCATAATAAAACTAAAATAAAAAGGCACTCCTTCATGGTATGAGATTGTTGGCGGGCACCCGAGGATTCGGTTAGCCATGGTTTGTGCAAGAAAGGTTGGAAGGAGTGCCAAATAAATATGCAATAATTCATGGGAGCCGCTCTTGAAAGTCCGGTTGGCGAGGTAGTTGGTGAACCCATTACCATTCGTTGACAACAACAAACACCTCTCAAAACAATTTTACTCCTGATTTATAAAAATGAAAAGCTCTAGCGCATGTTAATCCCTGCTTCCCTCTGCGAAGGGTCAATCTTTTACTTTTATGTTGTGTCTCCATTATTTCTTTGAGCACTTTCTCGAGAGCACAACTGTCATTCTTAGTATAATATGCTTGTCTCAAAATATGATTGATTGTGGTATAACTTTGATGCTTTTATCTTTGACAATCACTACTTCTAGTCTTTCTATGAACTCCAGAGGTGCCCGGGAATTTATGTTTTGCCAATCAAATACAGGCAAGCGAGATACCACTTTATCATACTCTCTTATGAACATTGCAATCCTGCTTATATACATGATTCATGATGCTTATTATTAATTGTTGGTACCTCTCCATGATTGACATAGCTGTTAGATGATCTTATTTGCATGTGTCTCATTATGAACTCGCTTAAGTATTAGCCATATCATGAGAATATATACATCATATGAGCAAATGTGTTCGTGAAAGTTCTTTTATCGCTCGCTTGTTAATCGAATTGCTTGAGGACAAGCAATAAGCTAAGCTTGGGGGAGTTGATACGTCCAAAACGTATCTACTTTCCCGAACACTTTTGCTATTGTTTGGCCTCTAATTTGTGTATTTTGGATGCAACTAACACGGACTAACGCTGTTTTCAGCAGAACCGCTCCGGTGTCTCGTTTTTGTGCGTAAATCCAACTTTCGGGAAAAACCTCGGAATTTATGCGAAGGCCCTATTTTCCCAGGAAACTAACGGAGCCGAAGGGCAATTGAAGTGGAGGCCCGAGGGCCCCACACCACCTGGTGGCGCGGCCCGGGGGGCCCGCGCGGCCAGGTGGTGTGGCCCCCTCGGCCGGCCTCCGACGCCCCCTTCGGACTACTTATTCGCCTCGACCTAAAAACGCCCGGAGAGAAGTCGAAGTCGCCGTAAACCCTCCGTAACGCCGCCACATCGCGAAACTCCGTCACGGGAGCCGAAGTCTCCGTTCGGCACTCCGCCGGGACGGGGAATTGGAGGAGATCATCACCGCCATCACCGCCAACGCCTCTCCATCAACCAGCAATGTTTCCCCCATCCATGTGTGAGTAATTCCCCCGCCGTAGGCTGAAGGGGATGGTAGGGATTGGATGAGATTGGTCATGTAATAGCATAAGATTGTTAGGGCATAGTGCCTAGTGTCCGTAGATGGTACTTTTATGATATTGTTGCAACTTGTTATGCTTAATGCTTGTCACTAGGGCCCGAGTGCCATGATCTCAGATCCGAACATGTTATTGATTCATGAAGATATTCGTTGTTTATGATCTTACTCGCAAGTTGTATACACATGTCGCTGTCCGGAACCAATGGCCCCGAAGTGACAGAATCGGGACAACCGGAGGGGATGGTAGTGATGTGAGGATCACATGTGTTCACGGAGTGTTAATGCTTTGCTCCGGTACTCTATTAAAAGGAGTACCTTAATATCCCAGTAGTTTCCCTTGAGGCCCTGCTGCCACCGGCTGGTAGGACAAAAGATGTTGTGCAAGTTTCTCATTGCGAGCACGTACGACTATAATTGGAACACATGCCTATTGATTGATTAGTACTTGGACACCGTTTTATTATTATCTGCAAATGCCCTGCTATGATTGTTACATGAGTTTCTCTCATCCATGCAACGCCCGTCATCCGTCCCCGTGCCTACGGTATTTTAATCCCGCTCGTTTACTAAAATCACTACCGCTGTCTTTGTTACTCTGTCGCTCGTTATTTCACTACGCTATCGCTATAAAGCTGTTACTACCGATAAACTCTTGCGAGCAAGTCCGTTTCCAGTGCAACCGAATTGATAACTCCGTTGTTAAGGCTTCCAAGTGTTCTTTGTCTCCCCTTGTGTCGAATCAATAAATTGGGTAATACTTCCCTCGAAGACCGTTGCGATCCCCTATACTTGTGGGTCATCAAGACTATTTTCCGGCGCCGTTGCCGGGGAGCATAGCTTTATTTGGAAGTTCACTTGGATTAATATTGTTCGCTGCAAATTCTCCATCATGGGTAAACCTCGCGATACTAAGATCGCCATATTACCATCCACTACAAGAAAAGGTACAATTCTGAGTACCTCCGCTACACTTGATTCACCATCCGTGATTGATAAACTTGTTTCACCGCCACATGCTTCGCATGCGGGTACATCTCGCTCGAATCTGAACACTCTCATAATACGATAATATTTCTGCTGTGCTTGATGATAGTGGTTCATTGGGAACTTTTCTAGATGCTTCCATTGCTAGGTCTAGACAAATTGAAAATGCTGAAATTCCTGATGTTACTACACCTGTTAATTCACCCGAACTTGAATACTCTAGTGATGATCTTGATGAAGATTATGTGGAACTTGATGATGATTTTATTGAAAAATGCCATGCTACTACCGATGCAAGAAAAATTAAAAAGTTGCTTGCAGAACATACTGTTAGATATAAACTGTCTCCTGATCCTAAATTTGCCACATCTCCTATAAACATTAGGGATAAAGATTATGATTTTTCTCTTGATCTATCTCATATAGCTATTGTTGAGGTGGTTCAGCAGCCGTCAGGAGGACTTGTTCTGACTCAACGCAAATATGCGTTTGAACTATTGCAACGGGCAGGCATGCTCAAATGTCAGCCAGCAACCACGCCTATGTCAGCAAGTGATCCTCTGAGTTCATCGTCCGGTGTTTCATCTGTTGTCCGATGAAGCTACTCGGTATCGCAGAGCATTGTGGGCGGGTTACGGTATCTCACAATTACTCGACCGGATTTATCTTATGCGGTTAATCGGGTTTGTTAATTCCTTCATGATCCGCATGATTCTCACTGGGCTGCTGTCAAACGGATCTTAAGGTATATCAAGCTGACTGGTCATCATGGGTTGCACATTCGTCCCGCGACGTATATGTTGCTTTACGCTTTTCGGACGCCGATTGGGTCTGGTGATTCGATGATCGGCGATCAACCGGGGCTATGCTCTCTTCTTTGGTGGGAACTTGATCGCCCGGAGTGCGCGAAAGCAAGCCACCGTGTCCGGGTCCAGAGATCGAATCGAGTACAAAGCCCTTGCCAACGCCACGGCCGAGTTGATATGGATTCGATCCGTTCTCCAGAAATTGGAGTTAACCCGCGTCGTCCTCCCGTTCTATGGTGTGACAACCTTGGAGCGACTTACCTATCATCCAATCCTGTGTTTCACGCTCGAACAAAACACATTGAAGTGGATTTCCATTTTGTTCGAGAGAGAGTGTCCAAGAAGCTTTTACGGATCCGGTTCATTTCATCAAAGGATCGGATAGTCGATATCTTCACGAAGCCTCTCCCATTGCCGGCGTTTCGAGCTTGTCGACGCAATCTCAACCTTATTGAAAGTGGCTGAGATTGAGGGAGGGTATTAAACGTAACATAACTTGTAACATAGTTTGTAGCTAGATAAGCTCGAATCCTAACTAGTTTGTTAGGTTGTTACGTTGTGCTTATCTCTGTACTTGTAACGCAAGACATGTTGATATAAATAGATTGAGGAGGCCGGCCGGTTTGAGCTGTGCTACTCCATCCCAAAAACCCTATCTCTTGTTTGTTTTATATTGTCTTCGGTGGAACTTTACATCACGGCGTCACCCTATCTATACCGTCACGGGAAGAAAACGTCACCCTGCCTGTATCGTCCCAGAAAAAAGAACCGTCACCTTACAAGTCCAGTCATTTTTCCCGAACAAATGAAAAAGTGTGGCAGGGCGCAGGGCGGTTGGGCGGGTGACCTAGCCCTGCACGGCCCTAAGGGCATGAGCAATGGAGGCAGCTGTCCAACTAGGATTGGATAAAACTTTTGACATATACATGCCATGTTATGGTCCTATTAATATGTCTTTCTCTCAAAAGCTGATTTGGTTTTTCTCTTTCTCTCTCACATTTTCTACTTTATGGCTGAAGAGGTTGCCTCCTGATGAAGAGGCTGCCTCCTCATCCGAACCTACTTTGGACCACCCGAACCTAGTTAAAGGTGTGAGGCAACACCCCTAGGGCTATGCATTGGGCATGCCCTAAACTAGCCCGCAATCCGCTACGGGCCAACCCGGCGCCGCCGCTCACTCACTCCGATAAAATCCCCTCCACACCCACAAAAAAGGTCAATCGACTCACACTGCGCTAACCCCGCTCCTCCCCTCCCCCATGGACATCCACGCCGCTCCACCGCCTTCCATTCCGGCCTCCTCCCACGCCCCTCCTCCTCCTCCTCCTCCTCCCGCCGACGCCGACGCCGACTGCGACGCCACCCTCCCAGTAGATCTCCTCCTCGAGATCGCCGCGCGCTCGGACGTCGTCAGCGTCGTGCGCTGCGCGGCCACCAACAAGCCGCTCCGCCGCGCCATCCTCGACCGCGGCTTCCGCCGCCTGCTCTCCCACCGCGCGGCCTCAACCGCCGGCTTCGACCCGGCCCTCCTCCGCGGGGTCTCCTACCGGCTCGAGGACAGCGAGGCGGCGCGCCCCGTGCGGGTGGTCCAGCCCATCCCACCCACCGAGCCCTCCCTCGTCCGCTTCGACGAGCCCCTCGTCTTCGAGCCCGTGGCCTCCCGCGACGGCCTCGTCGTGCTCCGCCGCCTCCGCCCGCGCCCGCTCTTCGGGCAGTCCCTCGAGGAGGGCCCGCCCGGGAGCGTGCTCCGCGTCGTCAACAGCGTCACGGGCGAGACCTCCGTCCTCCCCTCCGTCTCCATCCGCGACTACCGCAAGCACGCGCTCATCAGCGTCGAGGACCGCGGCCGCTCCTTCGAGCTGCTCGTCGCGGACGAGCGCCTGCGCACCCAGATCTACTCCTCCCGGGACGGCGCCTGGAGCCCCGTGCGCCCCATCCACCTCCACCGAGGCTCCCGCCCCTTCCACGACTCCTGCCCGTTGGTCATCGGCCGAACCGTCCACTGGCTATGCAACCCGGAACCGCTGCCCCCGGGGCGGCACTTGTCGGGCCCGGAGCCCTACATCGTCGCTATGGATGTCGACACCTTGCAGGCCACCGTGATCGATCTTCCACGGGGCTGCACTAGCAGAATGACGGCCTCCATGAGCCACCGGGGGCTCCTCCTGGCCGCCACGGTCGACGGGAAGCTCTTAGTTGTCGTCTCAGAGACCCAGGTGATCTCGATGTGGACCTTGTCACCCCCCACGGAGGAGGACCCAACCCTGCCCGGCACCTGGAGGCGGCAGGTGCTGATAGACAAGCAGGATTGGGGCGTGCACAGCTCGGTCCAGTTCGAGGGCTTCGGCCAGAGGAGTGGCACTGCTATCCTCTACATTGGTAGAGTTGGGCTCATCCGGCTCAACGTTGCAACCAAGGAGGCGCACGTCGTGTTCTACCGCACCGAGACCGCCTACGTCTCGCAGGTTTGCCTGCATGAGATTAATCTGTCCTCTCTGCTCCAGGCCATGAAACCGTTGAGCTAGAAGGTGCTTATGGATAAGTTTCCAGAATGTCTTTCGATTCAGTTCTTGTTGTACTGTGTGTGTGCTTAGAGCAGCTGTTTTCGCTCTAAGCTGTCGTGCCGCTTGGCCAATACTAGTTCTAAAAGGAAATGATGGAGTCGCTGCTGAATTTAGTATATGCTTTCATAGTTTGTCGTTATGCTGTTATAGTGCTCGCTGGCAATCCATCCGTTGATCCTGTAATATAACAGTTTGCATGTACCATTATGTATTTCAGCCAGTTATCAAAATGGTAATAAAATCTATTTACCGTATTGATTCCATGCTCACTCTGGCACGAGACACCCTTTGGCTGCTGGAATTTGCACTGAAAAAGTATATGTGCGACTGCCGCTGATGGTGCTCCTGTAAAAAATGATCAATGCTCAGGGGTACTTCCACATTGAACATTTGCAATCGATGATGATGGTCGGTTCATCGCAGAGGCAACAAGAGGTGCGCTCATTATGTTCTTCCAATCTGATTGTGTTCTCAATTCTGAACTGTGAAACTGTGTTCTTCATGTTTCATGGTCTATTTTTTTAATCCAAGTTATGAAACCGTTGAGCTATATTCTTATGGATAAGTTTCGAGAATGTTTTTTGATTCAGTTCTTGTTGTACTTTATATGCTTAGAGCAGCTGTTTTAACTCTAGGCTATGGTTGCACTTGGCCAATAGTACTAAAAGGAAATGGAGTCACTCCTGAATTTAGTATGCTTTGATAGTTTGTCGTTATGCTGTTAGTGCTCGCTGGCAATCCATCCGTTGATCCTGTAAAATAACAGTTTGCATGTACCATCATGTATTGGAGCCAGTTATCAAAATGGTACTAATAGAATCTATTTACCGTATTGATTCCATGCTCACTCTGGCACAGCCTTTGCTTGCTAGAATTTGCACCAAAAAAGTATATGTGTTACCGCCGCAGATGGTGCTCCTATAAATAGATCAATGTTTAGGGGGTGCTTCCACATTGAACATTTGTAATCAATGATGGCACAGCAGCCTTTGGCTGCTACAAATTGCACCGAAACAGTATATGTGCTACCGCCGCGGATGGTGCTCCTATAAAATAGATCAATGTTTAGGGGGTACTTCCACATTGAACATTTGTAATCAATGATGATGGCTGGTTCATCTTAGAGGTAAGAAGAGGTGAGCTCATTATGTTCTTCCAATCTGATTGTGTTCTCAATTCTGAACTGCCATTGTCTGCCAAACTGTGTTCTTCATGCTTCATGGTCTATTTTTTTTATCCAAGTCATGAAACCCTAGATGCTTATGGATGAGTATGTTTTTCGATTAAGTTCTTCTTGTACTTTGTATGCTTAGAGCAGCTGTTTTAGTTCTAAGCTGCCGTGGCACTTGTCCAATCATTCCAAAAGGAAATGGAGTCACTCTTGAATTTAGTATGCTTTGATAGTTTGTCGTTATGCTCGTAGTGCTCGCTAGCAATCTGTCCGTTAATCCTCTAAAATAATAGTTTGCATGTACCATTATATATTTGAGCCAGTTGTCAAAATGGTAATAAAATCTATTTACCGTATTGATTCCATGCTCACTCTGGCACGGCAGCCTTTGGCTGCTCGAATTTGCACCGAAAAAGTATATGTGCTACCGCCGCAGATGGTGCTCCTATAAAATAGATCAGTGTTTAGGGGGTACTTCCACATTGAACATTTGCAATCAATGATGATGGCTGGTTCATCTTAGAGGTAAGAAGAGGTGAGCTCATTATGTTCTTCCAATCTGATTGTGTTCGCAATTCTGAACTGCCATTGTCTGCCAAACTGTGTTCTTCATGCTTCATGGTCTATTTTTTTTAATCCAAGTCATGAAACCATTGAGATAGATGCTTATGGATGAGTATATTTTTCGATGAAGTTCTGGTTCTACTTTGTATGCTCAGAGCAGCTGTTTTAGTTCTAAGTTGGCGTGGCACTTGTCAAATAGTTCTAAAAGGAAATGGAGTCACTCCTGAATTTAGTATTCTTTGATAGTTTGTTGTTATGCTCTTAGTGCTCGCTGGCAATCCATCCGTTGATCCTCTAAAATAATAGTTTGCATGTACCATTATGTATTTGAGCCAGCTGTCAAAATGGTAATAGAATCTATTTACCGTATTAATTTCATGCTCACTCTGGCACGGCAGCCTTTGGCTGTTAGAATTAGCACCGAAAAAGATATGTGGTACCGCCGCAGATGGTGCTTGTGTAAGAAAGATCAATGTTTAGGGGGGCACTTCCACATTGAACATTTGCAGTCAGTGATGATGGTGAGCTCATTATGTTCTTCAAATCTGATTGTGTTCTCAATTCTGTACTGCCATTGTCTGTTAAACTGTGTTCTTAATGGTCTATTTTTTTATCCAAGCCATCAAACAGTTGAGCTGATGCTTATGGATAAGTTTCGAAAATGTTTTTTGATTCAGTTATTATTGTAATCCCTCTGTCCGGAATTAGATGTTACAGATTTATCTAGATTCGCATGTATCTATACACTTAAACACGTCTAGATACATGCGTATTTTGACAAATCTACGACAAGTACTTCAGGACAAAGGGAGTACTTTGTATGCTTAGAGCAGCTGTTTTAGCTCTAAGCTATCGTGGCACTTGGCCAATAGTTCTAAAAGGAATTGGAGTCACTCATGAATTTAGTATGCTTTGATAGTTTGTCGTTATGCTGTTAGTGCTAGCTGGCAATCCATCCGTTGATCGTTTAAAATAACAGTTTGCATGTACCATTATGTATTTGAGCCAGTTGTCAATAATAAAATATATTCACCGTATTGATTCTTGCACCGAAAAAGTATATCTGCTACCGCCGTGGATGGTGCTCCTGTAAAAAAGATCAATGTTTAGGGGGCACTTCCACATTAAACATTTGCAATCAATGATGATGGCTGGTTCATCACAGAGGCAAGAAGAGGTGAGCTCATTATATTCTTCCAATCTGATTGTGTTCTCAATTCTGAACTGCCATTGTCTGCCAAACTGTGTTCTTCATGGTCTATTTTTTTATCTAAGCCATGAAATCGTTGAGCTAGATGCTTATGTATAAGTTTTGAGAATGTTTTTTTTGATTCAGTTATTGTTGTACTTCGTATGCTTAGAGCAGCTGGTTTAGCTTTAAGCTGTCGGGGCACTTGGCCAATAGTTCTAAAAGGAAATGGAGTCACTCCTGAATTTAGTATGCTTTGATAGTTTGTCGTTATGGTGTTAGTGCTGGCTGGGAATCCATCCGTTGATCCTTTAAAATAACAGTTTGCATTTATCATTATGCATTTGAGCCAGATATCAAAAGGGTAATAAAATTTGTTTACCGTATTGATTCCATGTTCACTCTGGCACCTTTGGCTAGAATTTGCAATGCTTGGGTGTATGTGCTACTGCCGCTTATGTGCTCCTATCGAAAATATCAATGCTTAGGGGTACTTTCTGATGAAACATTTGCAATCAATACTGATGTCATCACAGAGGCAAGAAGGGTGAGTTCGACATGTTCTTCCATTCTGATTGTGTTCTCAGTTCTGAACTTCCATTGTCAGACAAACTGTGTTCATCGTCGTCCACTTTTTTTTTTTATCTATTTGTATAGTAGCATATACTGCTAAAATACAATGCATTTTATTGAGTAGTTGTGGTCCCTCACCCTTTTAGTTTTGCACAAAACAATTCCCATTTTTTACTTTGCCCCAATTCAGTTGCAGTTAGTACAATGGAATTGTCATTTACCTGCTGTGCAGGAAGTTAGTGGAAAGTATTCGATCTTACATGGGCAGGTGTGATATTTGTGCGTCCAAATCTATGCAAATATGGTTGCTCAACAAATCTGTGCAAATATGATGCACTGTTAAAAGACACTATGGCATTAAAAAGCTTATAGTTCCCATCTTGAGGACACTTTCTCAGGTACAATTTACTTGTAGTTGGAAGGATATAAATCAAATGAGGGCATGCATGCCCTTATACATTCTGCAAATCATCAAAATATTAAATACATATTCTAATTGGGAACAATTTACTACGTACATTATATAAGCTTCAGTCAACCAGCTGGACATTCCTGAATGTACATGTATCTAGAGCCTGTTGGGCTCATCATTCTTGAAAATTCATGTACTTCCTCCGATCCAAATTAATTGATTCATCTTTATCTAAATACGGATGTATCTAGATGTTTTTGTTAACTAGATACATATGTATCTAGACAAACTTGATTCAACTAATATGAATCAGAGGGAGTACCATAGAACATATGCTTGCTCTGAACTACTTATAGTGCTTGTACAAGCTCTGAAGTCGTGTAACTCAGACAATCAACCTCAGGAGGCTGAACTAAACCATGAGTATGTTGCAACCATCTGTAGACAGATATATTTGCATTTTGCACACTATATTTCTGATATATAAGTGCTTATTTCTATCTAGTATCGTTTTTGCAAACTTCAGATTTTATAACTAACTTGCATTAATCCAAATACTCTGCAAATGCGATTCCAGAATACAATCTCTGGAACATTTGTCATTTCTATCTGGCACTTATTTTCCTTTTGCTGGCTCTGGTGTTTGCCTTGAGTCCTTGAAATGTTGACAGAGCGTCGTGGTGGTCGACTGTTGACCCTGACTCACTCAATCACCAGCAAAGGATATCCCATGTTCATAACCATCTATTTAAAATTATGCCATTCTTGACGATTCATTTACAGTACTACAAATGTCTCGTTTGCTATGTTTGTGATCCACCTTTACCTTTTTTCTTGTGGTTATCGAATGATTCTTTTTCATGCAAACAATACTGACGACCGGTCAGGTTGTATTGGGATTCAGATGGATATAGGCAGTGGCATGATCAATTCGTAACGTTCAAATTCCAAGCCTGCTTGATGGGTAACTCTATCCTGATCCAGGGATATATATTTTCCCTACTCCGATATATTGTGTCCAAATATGATTGCTCGAAAAAATAGGTGCAAATATGCTGTACTGTTAAAAGACACTAGTACAATATTGGTAAGCTTTATTCCCATTTTGAGGACACTATTTCTCAGGTGCAATGTACTTGTAGCTGCAAGGATATAAATCAGATCAGGGCATGCACGCCCTCTTATAAACTGTGCAAATCATTGATATATTAAATGCACATTCTAATGTACAAAGTTTTGAACAATTAAATTATATGAGCTCTTCAAGTTCACCAGCTGATTATTTCTGAATGTACATGTACTAGAGCCGCTTGAAGAGCTCTTTAAGTTCACGAGTTCATCATTTTTGACCATTCATCTACCGTAGACGGTTGAAGTTAGATACATATGCTTGACTAGTTTAGTGCTAGTAGCCTAGTACAGCTCCGAACCCATGAAACTCAGTAAATTAACTCAGGAGGCTAAATTAAACCATGAGTATGTTATTACCACCTGTAGACAGATATATTTCATGTAACTCAGTCGATTAACTCAGGAGGCTGAACTAAACCATGAGTATGTTATTACTACCTGCAGACAGATATATTTGCATGTGGTACACTAAATTTTTGATATTTTCAGACAACCTTCAGATTTTATAACAAATTGGTATTAGTCCAATTACTCTGCAAATGTGATTTCAAAATGCAGTGCCCACGGAAAGTGTCAGACGGGTGAATTTGCAAAAACACACTCGTAGAATTCCGGACACAACACGCCGTCCACGCCATCTTCTTCCTTCCTCACACCGCTCTCTTCGCCCCGCTTGGATCCCGGCGTTGCTCTCCCTCCGCCGATGAGCGCCGCCTATAGCTCGCCCTCGCTGCCCCCCTCCACCATATATCTCCCACGCGTCGCTCCCCCTCCGAAGTCTAGCTCTCCCGCGCCGCTCCTCCCCCCGACTCCGAAGATTGGACTTTTCTGTCCAAGGCTGGAATTTTCCGTGCAATACACCACCGCTACCTTGCTTCCTCGACGTCTCCTTGCTGGATCTAAGAGAAGAGCTTCTCGATCTGCTCCCCGACGGCGTGGAGAAGCTCTAGGCCGAGGGAAATATTGGGGAGCTCGTCGACGACCCCTGTGATGAATACGATGAAGAGGACGAGCTTCTCTATTGCTGGTGATTACTCTTCCTCCAAGGATGCCGTGTGTGGCTGCGCCCCTAGGTATCCCGCCACCTGCTCCCAGACCCCGACGGGAGAGCTGGGGCGGGCACGCAACGTGCGGGCGCGGTTGCCGCAACAGGATGTGGAGGATGCGGCGAGGCTCACATGGGAGGGGAGGTCCTTCAACGTCACTTACTCTGCGGCAGGGCGTCGGGGAGTTCGTGGTGCTCAGGAAGGAGGTGGAGGACGCGATGTTGGCGGCCAACTGGGAGCCTGAGATGTAGGTGCGCATGAAGTTCCTCGATGCATGTGGCTAGCTGGGAGCCCAGAATTCTGATCCTCATCCTGGGAGTACACCTGAACCTGATGGTCGTGTTGGGTAAGTTCCAGTTTATCCCCGGTCCATGCTCTAGAAGTAAATGACGCTCTGCAATAATCGGTAGAACAACATGTCTATATGGTACAGATGCTAGTGGTTTAGTTCGTTCGGTGGAATTCTGTCCAATTGTTTTTCCAGTGCAAGATTTGCTGAGCTGTGGTAACATCTTCGTAAATATGTCAGGTTTCTTGATTTTGGTTTGCTCTGAGAGATGGAGAAGAATCATAAGCATGCTATGGTTTCGAGCATTGTGCACATTGTAAATGGAGATTGGGTTTCACTTGTTTAGGATTTGACTGAAATGGATGTTGTTCCACCAAGAACTAATCTACAGTGAGTGACAAAGGTAATTTACTGGGTAGAATATATTTTTGTGTGCTTGGGGATAATCAATCTTGTTCCTCAATTCGTTAACCAAACAATATCTACTTGCATCTGCCGAAGGGTTATTAACTGATAATAGATATGGATATTGTGATTTAGTGTGGCACTAGATATATGTATTTTTTTCCAAGCACTAGATATATGGATATTGGTTGACCAATTTTTTCCAAGCACCTAAAAGATGTCTGGAATTCCATCTTTAAAGGTTACCTCGGCCAATGCATCCTCTATGTCTTAAATATCAAAGACACTACTGTAAAAAAATACATATATCTAGTGCCACACTAAATCACAATATCCATATCTCTTATCAGTTAATAACCCTTATGTTTAAGCAGTAATGGAAGATGCAAGTAGATATTGTTTGGTTAACGAATTGAGGAACAAGATTGATTATCCCCAAGCACACAAAAATATATTCAGCCCAGTAAATTACCTTTGTCACTCGACGTAGATTAGTTCTTGGTGGAACAACAACCATTTCAGTCAAATCCTAAACAAGTGAAGTCCAATCTCCATTTACAATGTGCACAATGCTCGAAAGCATAGCATGCTTATGATTCTTCTCCATCTCGCAGAGCAAACCAAAATCAAGAAACCTAACATATTTACGAAGATGTTACCACAGCTCAGCAAATCTTGCACTGGAAAAACAATTGGACTAGAATTCCACCGAACGAACTAAACCACTAGCATCTGTACCATACAGACATATTGTTCTACCGATTATTGCAGAGGGTCATTTACTTCTAGAGCATGGACCGGGGATAAACTGGAACTTACCCAACACGACCATTAGGTTCAGGTGTACTCCCATGATGAGGATCAGAATTCCGGGCTCCCACCTACATCTCAGGCTCCCAGTTGGCCACCTGCATCGCGTCCTCCACCTCCTTCATGAGCACCACGAACTCCCCGACGCCCTGTCGTAGAGTAAGTGACGTCGAAGGACCTCCCCTCCTATGCGAGCCTTGCCGCGCCCTCCACCTCCTCTTGCGGCAACCGCGCCCTCACGTTCCGTGCCCGCTCCAGCTCTCCCGTCGGGGTCTAGGAGCAGGCGGCATGATACCTAGGGGCGCACCACCCACGGCATCCTCGGAGGAAGAGTAATCACCGGCAATAGGGAAGCTCGTCCTCTTCGTCGTATTCATCACAGGGGTCGTCGACGAGCTCCCCAATATTTCCCTCGACCTAGAGCTTCTCCACGCTGTCGGGGAGTAGATCGAGAAGCTCTTCTCTCAGATCTAGCAAGGCACTGTCGAGGAAGCGAGGCAGCGGCGGTGTATTGCCGACACAGTAGTCGTTGCAGTAGCAGCCGACAGTTCGGCCACGGTTGGTGATGAAGCGGAGGACGTGACAGTCGAAGTCGCGACCGCTGCGAGGCTCGAAGTGATCGGGTCAGGAAGCCGCAGAACGCCGGCAGCGCTGATGTTGAGGTGGACGCTCCCGAACGCCATGTTCCTCCCGCCACACAGGCCAGAGAAGGCCGAACGCGACGCGAAGGCGTGGGGGGTGAACTCAAAGGACCCGAAGCAGATCGAGTCCTCCAAGATCGGCGACGATGGAGCCGATGATGGTGATGATGCCGACACGGATGTGGCCGGCGCGATCTAAACAACCGATAATGTGCCTTGGACGAGCATGTTTCCCATAGACGGCGCCAATTGATGAGGGGGCTCCTCGCCAATGCCCACCATGAGGGGCTTAGGGTTGACGGAATCCTGCAGGTTAGCATTAGACATCGGATACCAAACGAGCAAGATGCGAGATTTACCCAGGTTCGGGACCGTCGATGAGGTAAAACCCTTACTCCTGCTTGTCTGATCTTGATTATCGATAAAAAAAGGTTACAATGGGGCAACCAATAGACTACGTAGGGTTGATCTCATCGAGAGGCAATGTTTTTAGGGTTTGGTGTATGCGGGATTGTGTAGGTTGTGAGGGTAAGATACGGCAAGCCCTCTCCTGGCATTTATATTGGAGGCTAGGTCCCAGAGTCCTGCACGGATTCGACTAGATTAAAACAAGATCTAATCTATTTTTACTTTAATCCACATCTCCTTGCCTTGTCCGCCAAGAATCTGTCTCCTTGTATCTTTTCATTGCTGCAACTGACGTATTGGTCCATCTTAGGTTGCAGAGATCTTCGTGGGTCCCTGTTGGGCCAGAGGAGGTAGTGTAATTTCAGGTACGGGTAATGCCCACATCACCGCGTCCATAGGTGGAGGTTGGCGTTGCCCGTACTTCCTTCAATATCTGTTCCCGATTTAATCCTCTCGATGGTAGGCTAGCGGAATGACAACAACGCATGGTATTCTCCTATTGCGCTTCGGCAAGATCTCGGCGACTCATCAGCGAAAAGCTCTCTCCAATAGCAATAATCATCGGTCTTCGCCTGGTGAACGATCGTCGTTGGAACTTGGCAGCTACCTCGTAGCCGAAACTCGAAAATTGCGGACGCGTGAGAACAAGCACATCGTCATGGGGTTGTCTGGTGCCGGCGACAATGGCCACGACAAAGGGGAAGGGGAAGATCGGTCAACTGATTTTGTTCAACACACGAGATACTCCTGGCGCGATCGAGGTTTGAGCAACGCGAAGTTTGCCCGGGGAAACATCATCTCCGGACATCTCGGATTTGATCTACCGCATCAATAGGCGCGCGTGGGAAGGGGCACGATGTCCGCTGTCGATGGCGCCTACATCGCCGCGCCGGCTGGCCGTTTGCGCCGCCGCCGCTCTGGAGTGTCCCGCTGCTGCGCCAAGAGCCGGCTGAGGATAGTGGTCCGCCGTCGAGTTCTTCGGCGAAGGGCCGCCGTCGCCAGTCGAGCCAGGCTTCAAGTCAGACAAGAGGCCAGCCCGCTCTACCATCCTCTAACTAACGTATGCATGTGCTGAGTCGGTTACGCAAGGATCTGGCCTCTGGGCTGTCATGGCGCGCCGCTGCCGCTCCCGCACCTTGGCCTGCTCCTTATGCTGCCACATCCTCCGGCCCCGTCCGACCACACCCTGCTACGACTCCGGCACGTCGACAGACGGTGGTTGCTAGGGAGGTAAGGCAGCGGCGCATGACTGGCAAAGGAAGACTGCGGATGAGGGACAAGTAGGGGCGCAAGGTGGCGGTGAACACCGGGCTGGGAGCCTGGGACACACAATGTTTGCTACAGGGGGAGCATGTTACGGAATGTGAACTGAATGCTCGCGACTTCACCATATATTGTTATGAAAGCACATGTTATAGAACTAACGACACTTTGTATCAATGTACACACTATTACACGTTTGAAGTTAATGGTTTGCGATTCAAGGTAATACACGGTACAGTACAAAAAGGTTCCACATTTTTTGGTTCGATCGATAAAGATATTTATTTTATTTAATGTGTCACCATAGCAATTCACGGGTTTTATGCTAGTAAGGAATAGATTGTCCAAAATTATCTCTATCTCTATCTCTATCTCTACTACTTATAAAGACACGAAGTGCCGTAGTCTCTACTACTTATAAAGGCACGAAGTGCCGTAGGAAAATTGAATCTCCACCGTTTATGTACACGCATCACACGGTCCATATTTCGTTGTTCTCCCACAACCCTCAACCGCCGGCCACGCCCGCAATTTGGTAGATCCTAAAATTACGTTGTAAATTAACAGCTACATATGCAGGCCAACCATTCCAAAAATCACGCAACATAATTATCTCCCGAAATATGCTTTCCTTGCCTAATTTATCTTTCATGCGACGACATTGGATAATCAAATGAGGGGAGCTGGAGACAAATTGCTGGCTCGCTCGACTCGCCGCCGTCGGCTTGGACGTTGTCGCGTCAGAGAGGCCCTGGGTTCCGTCGTTCCCACACCGGTGACATGTACGTGGAACTGTGGAAGGCCCTTGCGCGACCATGAGGAGAACAGCCCCGTCCGCCATAACTACTCCCACATCCATCGCACGGCGTGCCGTCGAAGATTCGCATGGCGTGCACAACAAACAGTTTCAGGTATGAAGCTCTCTACCAGCAACCGCGCTACTTCTGCAAGACCTGTCGCCGGTACTAGACCGAGGAGCGAGGGCGGATCCTTGCACAACGTCCCCGTCGGTGGCGGCTCCCTCAAGAACAAGCATGGAGCCCGCAACGCATGCGCAGCAAGGTATTTTTGTAGTGTACGAAGATGTCCAGGATGGCGCTTCAATGCCTCGACGACGTGCGCAGAGAGGTCTTCCGGCGGGTGTCTCAAGCGTGCTGGGCATCCTGGGCGCAAAGAGGTCTTCCTTTTTCTGATTCCTTCAGCCTTTTCTGTTTCTTCTAGGCGTCATGGGCGTGCACAATGGTGCCCTCTGATTCCTTATCCCAAGGAATTGCCAGCCGTAACTAATGGTGAGTTTTTTTGGGTCAAATTTCTCATCACTTCTTGATGCTATGGTTTCAGAGAAAAACACACGAGATTGAACTTCTGCAGTTATTTTGCAATGTAAAGTTTGTTTGTATGAGTTTGAGTTCCCATGCTGATGTTTTACAAAGAAAAGAAAAACTATGCCCACATCACTCAAGCAAGATGTATTTGATGCGATTCGTAGAAATTGGAACTTTTTGAGATATGCACTTCACATAACGATCCTATGAAATCTCTGATTGCCTACAGTTTGTGTGGTTGTCTCATATCTTCAATATTACAATTGTGCTACAGCGTGCTGCTGGTGTCCAGTGGGGCACACGACATTGTTCTTGAAAGTGAAGGCCAATGCGCATATATTGAGGTGTAGTAGCTTATATATTTATCCAGCTGATCAAGGTATGTCCGCAACCACCTATACACATCTTTATACCATTCATTTGGAGAAGCAATGCCTCTGACTACAAAATTGCAACATGATTGGTTGTCGAAGTGAATAGGCCACATTCCATATTAGAGCAACAAAGAGGTGTCACATTCTTATCAACCCTGCCTAGAAGAGATTTGGGCAAACGTAAGTTATTTGTAATACTCTTTTTGAGTGAGATGAGCACCACTAACGAGGTAGATAACAATGTGAAGAGTATCTTTTGATTAGTTGATTTCTTTTTCTTTGTGTGTTAGATATGGCACTCTATCTTCGGACTTCTGGTTTCCATCAAGTTTGAGAGCTCAATCGATCCTTGAGGTCAAGTAGATCGACTCATCTATTTTAGCTTAGTAATTATATTTGTTTTGGAAATTATATCTTAATTAAGCATTGAATTTTTTTGTGGCAGAACATTTCAAACATAGATGGAGAAATGAGTAATATAATTTTGAGCTCTTTTATTTGGCTTCATTCGTATTCGCTGAGAACATCCTTGCATGTATAGTGGTGTTGGGACTTCCAGATGTAAACCACCTAGGCTTCATGTACATAAGTGTCGTGGGAATCTTCATGAGTTAGGAACTCAAGTTTGGAGGTGACCTTACATTGTTGCTGGACAGAGGCGACAATCAATACCTCAAAAAATCCTTGTCAAGTGGTTATTAAGAAATTTTATTAATGACATTCAAGACGTGCATTGCACATGCCCGCTTACTAGTTTAGAGGAAACCGTAAAAGTGCTATAAAAGGTCAATAACAAGGCGTGCCCATATAATTCACAAAAAAAAAGCAGATGCCATACGTACACCAGCGCCGTCAATAAAATACGGAGTATGTCTCCTCTGGAATTAGCGATATAAACCCCTGCACATACGTAACATCGACAAGCTAGGTAGGCCACCATGGAAAAGGAGGCGATGCGTCCAAGCAAGAAGGCTCGCGGTCGCGGGACCTCCATCGACTCCGGCGGGCTGACGGCGCTCGCGCTCCGCTTGGCCAACAAGTTTTCCAGTAGCGAGGAGCACAAGGACCAGAATATCATGTTCTCGCCGTTGTCCATCTACACCGCGTTGGGCCTTGTGGCGGCCGGCGCCCGTGGCACCACCTTGGACGAGCTCCTAGCGGTTCTCGGAGCCACGTCGCGCGACGAGGTCGGGGAGATCGTGCAAGCCGTGTCAGAGCGCGCCCTGGCCGGCGCCGATCACCCTTCAGGGCCGCTGGTCGTTACCTTCGCATGCGGCGTGTGGTGCCAGAAAGATCTGTCGCTCAAGCCGGCGTACCGGCAGGCCGCTGTCGAATCCTACAACGCGGAAGCACGGGCCGTCGACCTCATTAGTAAGTTTAGCAGTAGTTCGTCGGCAAAGCCATCAGTCGGTCACTCGATCTAGATCTGTAACATATGTATCTCACAATTTGTGTTTTTCAACCGTGATCGATCGATCTCTCAACCGCGCAGGCAGAGGATGCAAGAAAGGAGATCAACAGCTGGGTCTCGAAGGCCACGAAGAACCTCGTCACCTCCGTCCTCCCGCCTGGCTCCGTGGACGTCGACACCAGGGTCGTGCTCACCAATGCCATCTATTTCAAGGGCGAGTGGGAGGAGGCCTTCCTCCCGAGCCGCACCAAAGAGCACAGGTTCTACCGTCTCGACGGCAGCGCCGTCCACGTGCCCTTCATGTCCGGAATCGGAGGCGGCGACTACCGGGTAGGCTGCCACGACGGGTTCAAGGTGCTCAAGCTCCCTTACAAGCAGGCCGCGAAGGGCGCCGGCGCTCGGTACTCCATGTGCGTCTTCCTCCCAACTGCGCGTGAGGGTCTGCGTAACCTTGCTGATGAGATGGCATCCGGCGGCTCCGGCTTCCTGTTCGACCACATGCCCAGGTGGACTAGGAGCGTGACCGAGCTCCGGCTCCCCAAGTTCAAGCTGTCCTTCTTCTGCAGCATGAAGAAAGCTCTCAAGAGCTTGGGGCTCCGGGCGGCATTCAGCACGGACGCCGATCTGTCTGACATGGTGGAGGCCAACTCCGGCGACATCAACATGCGGGTGGAAGATGTGTTTCACAAGGCGGTCGTGGAAGTGAACGAGGAAGGCACCAAAGCGGCCGCCTCCACGGCCGTCACCATGGTCCTTGAGTGCGATGAAGATCCTGAACCGCCTGTGGATTTCGTCGCGGACCATCCGTTCGCGTTCTTCATAGTTGAGGAGTTGTCCGGTGCGGTGCTTTTCGCCGGCCACGTTCTTGACCCTTCTACCAACACCGAGTAATGAACAGGGTTTTTGTCCTGTGCCCAAGGTAGTAGTGGAAGCACGGTCTTCAATTGGCACATGGAGCTACTGTGCTTTTCTTCTTTTCTATTCTTTACATAATTAAGAGCCAGCTAGTATTTTACTAGTACCGTGCGTTGCACACAGTTAAAGGTAGAATAATTATTCAGATATACTTTGTGGAATAAACAATGTGGAAACTTGGCAGAAAACACTTGATGGCACGCTGAGGGTGCATGGCTATGGGTCCTGCGGCAAAATAGCTCGAATGATAAAAAGCTTAACACCCGATACTACCTCTATAATACATAGTATCATGGGCTAGTATCATAGTCTTACTTTATTTATTGGTTTGTAAAATCTCAATACAAATTTGCGTACAAGATCTATTTGACACTAATTTTTATCGTGATATGTGCTATGATACGGTATCCACATATGTTACTCTAATTCTCTCCCTCCATAGTAATTAGCTGCCACATCAGTATTTTGGTGGGGTTAAGATGCATGATACTAGTTAAGATACTAGCACTATGGTGAGCTCGAGTATCTTTTGGATGAATAATAATACAAGCTAGGAAGCTGTAGAGCGTGATAAATGAAAGAAGAGAGTAATATAATTTTCAACTAAAAGAGTGCACAAATAAAGGAGCATCCTTTTTCCTAAAGTTACCTTAGAAAAAAGCAATAGTATATTTTCCGAATAGAAGAGGTGACAAATGATGAAGTATTTTCTGTTAAAGGGTGTCGTACTATTTTTCCCAAATAAAGCAAGCGAGGAACGATCCTATTTTTTTCCAAACTACTGGAGAAGCTACGAACATTTTCTTTCTGAAATATTGTAGATGGTAAGTTTGAAACACTACAGCAAAACACAGTAGTTCAAAGACAAAAGAGACGTAGGAAGTTGTACTCCAAATATGACACCCCACACACGTCTTAGAAAGCTAGTATTTTTTTCCGAATAAAAGAGGGGATGAATAATGATTTTTTTATGTCAATGTAGATGAAGGTTTGCAATGTTGGTCAAACAATTTTTTTATTCCAAAGCATTGTAGATGGTACGGTTGACGAACGGTCTAGCATTTTTTTGGAAAGTAAGGGGATGAATATGCGGTTTAAAACTTTTACGAGATACGTTTAACAAATGCGGAATAAAACTAGCGTTTATTTGTCAAGCCTAAAACCTATATTCTATGGTTCATGCACCTACAACTTATGCAAGCAATACAAGCAACTATGTGATATCAAGATATATAACTTCAAGCACGATGGCTATGACAAAGTAAAGTGCATAAGTAAAGAGCTCGGGTATAGAGATAACCGATGCATGCGGGAGACGATGATTTATCCCAAAATTCACACTCTTGCGAGTGCTAATCTTTGTTGGAGAGGTGCGGTGGCTTAGTGCTCCCGATCGCCACAAACGGCCTCACCTTGAGGTGTGGTTGCTCGATGCACACCAACGCTACAAAGGCCTCACCCCAAGATGCGGTAGTCACATCACACACCGAGCGCCACGAAGGTCTCATCTTATTCTCCGGTGACCTTTGCCACAAATGCCTAGGTCACGGTTCCACTAAGGGATTTCCTTCGAGGCGGAAACCGGGTCTTACCACAAAGCTTGGGGCACGCATCTACAACTTAATTGGAGGCTCCCAAGAAATCTCCACAGAGGCCTAGATTCCGTCTAGGGTTCGAAGAACCCAAAAGTAACAACATTCTTGCTTTCACCACCACGCATCATCCTGGAGAACTCAAACCGATGCACCAAATGCAATGGCAAATCCTTCACTGCCAAATTCCACCAAAGCTACAAAACCTTGTGGGGGAAAGAAGAGAGGAAGAACAAAGGAAATTCACAAAGAATCTAAGATCAAGATCTAGAGGATTCCACTCACAAAGAGAGGGATTCGATTGGTAAAAATGTAGATCAAGATCTTCTTTCTCTTTTCCCTCAAATGGGGCAAGAATTATGGAAGGATTGAGAGAAAGAGCAAGCTTCTCAAGGTGAGGAGAGAGTGTGAGAGTAAGCCCTCACTCCCTTGACAGAAATGGCAGGCCGTGCTAGAGAATACAAAGTTGACAGAAATGGCAGGCCCCTCTTGCAAGGGGCATGCAAATTTGCTGTTCTTGTATGGAACCACCAAGAAGTACTTGTAAGTAGTAACTTGGCCACCTCATGTGCTGGAGTCGCAGGAGCCGGCGAAGGGGAAGGAGAAGCCTGTGGTTGCAGAAGGGACAGGATGGAGCAAACAGTGCAAAGCGTATGGCTGGGCTGCTGCAGTTCAGAGGTTGGGCGTTTCCGCTAGGACCCAAGCCGTAGGTGAGAGCTAGAATGATGTAATGGTCTGAAGAAACCGTGGATTTCGAGCCTTCAAACTGTTTCAGAGGCGTTTTTCGCGGTTGTAATTTGGTCCTACGTCTCCATCTCCAATCAAACGAGCTCTGGTGGTAAGTGGTAACACAAGGTGGATCTTAGGGTAGCTTAGCTGTTCTGGCAGCTCAATGGAAGCATTATGTGGGAGATGTCCAACAGTTTTTACAAGACAAGTTCAATCAGATTTCCTACTTATACTCAGCTAAAAGAGAAAGTAGCGAGTCTGTTTTCATCGGCCGTTTTCATCTAGGCAAAACGACTCACTCCAGAACAACCCTGTTATGAGTCCGTTTTCATAGAAGGGTCAATGACGTGGCCGGTGAAGAGCACCGCACCGGACACCTCCTCCACGATGAAGAAAACAAAAGGGTGGTCCGCGACGAAGTCCATAGGAGGTCTGCAGCTCTGAAGAATCACTGTGACCGCCGTGGAGGCGGCCGCCTCGGTTCCTTCTTCGTTCACTTCAACTACTGCTTTGTGGAACACATCTTCCACCGAAATATTGCCGGAATTGGCCTCCACCATGTCAGACAGATCGGCGTCGCCGAATGCTGCCCGGAGTCCCAAGCTCTTGAGAACTTCCTTCATGCTGCAGAAGAATGACAACTTGAACTTGGGGAGACCGAACCTGGTCATGCTCTTTGGCCACGTGGGCAGGTGGTCAAACAGGAAACTTGAGCCGCCAGACGACATCTGGTCGGTAAGGCTATGCAGCCCGTCCCGCGCGGTTGGGAGGAAGATGCACATTGAGTACCGTGCGCCACCGCTGTTCTTCCCTTGTTTGTACGGGAGCTTGAGCACCTTGAATCCGTCGTAGCATGACACCATGTACTTGCAGCTTCCGCTTCCGGCCATGAATGGCACGCGGACGGCAGTGCCGTCGAGGCGGTAGAACATGTGCTCTTTGGTGCCGCTCCGGCGGAAGGCCTTCTCCCACTCGCCCTTGAAGTAGATGGCATTGGTGAGCACGAGCCTGGTGTCGACGTGCACGGAGCCAGGCGGGAGGACGGAAGTGATAAGTTTCTTCGTGGCCTCCGCGACCCAGCTGTTGATCTCCTCCCTTGAATCCTCTGCCTGCAAAACAGGCCAGTTCACATCGATCGATCACGGTCACAACTCACAAATAGTACGTGAGCTAGTATATGTTACAGATCTAATCAGGATAGCTTTGGCTGAATACTATGGCTGACCTTTCTTACAAAGTCAAGGGCGCGTACTTCCGCCTTGTAGGACTCGACGACGGCCTGCCGGTAGGCCGGCTTGAGCGACCAATCCTTCTGACACCACACACCGCACGCGGTCGTAACAACCAGCGGCCTTGACGGATCTTCGTCGGCGGCGGCGAGGGCGCCTTCCGCCACGGCTCGCACGACTCCCGCGACCTCGTCACGCGAAACGGCACCGAGCACGGCGAGGACCTCGTCCAGCGTGGTGCCTTTGGCGCCGGCCGCCACAAGACCTAACGCGGTGTAGATGGACAACGGCGAGAACATGATGTTCTTGCCCTCGTGCTCCTCGCAGGCGGCGAGCTTGTTTGACAGCCGGAGCGCGAGCGCCGCCAGGCCGCTGGTGGAGCCACCAGACGTGCCGCGAGCCTTTTTGCTTGGGCGCCTCGCCTCCTTCTCCATGGTGCCCTAGCTAGCTTGTCGATGTTAGGTATGTACGGCTCATGGTACTATAATTCCAATCATATTTATGGACGGCGTGTATGTTACTATGTACATCGTGTATATAATTATCATTTTTATAGGGTTGCAAGGGTGGATTTTTTTTTTTTTTGGGCGAGGGGCAGATTTAGGTCTTCTTTTTTTTAAGGAAAAGCCATCATGTCAAGCTTTATTGATCAAAAAATAAGGATACATCATTCGCTAATACGTGTATAATAAAATCAGGTGGACATGCACTACCACGTTAGCTTCCCTAGGACAATGGCTAAAAACAACTTCCGTAAATTACGATAAAGAAAAGTACACTCCTCGTAGATTGTTGCTGATGGGTCCAAGCGAGTTGCCTCCATTCTTCACCACTTTGATAACTTCATCAGAATCCGAGTTTATCTCTATTCCGTTGCAACTCATTTGGCTCTGTAACAATACTCCGCCCCAAGCGCCGAGCTTTTGTGGTTGCTGCTTCAAAAGCAAAAGGAATACCACAATTGCTTGTCGCCACAAAAAAAATCCTCTTTCATCACGTATGATTGCATCAGTACTTTCTTTACCCTCCTCATAACTAAAGATTGCATCAGTACTTTCTTCCGTATGGAAAACTCGTGGCTCACCCACCCTTCCTTCGCTGACCTTGCTAGCGCCAACTGGAACAGCGTTGGACCCAGGCACTCTCACCTCTCTCCTGTTAGTGGCCTTTGCCTCAGGCTCAAGCGTATTCGAGCGGCCGCTCGGGTTTGGTCTAGGAATCGCAAGCTTCCGCCAATTTACCTTCTAAACTGCCGTGCTGTCATCTCCCTTTTGACCGCCTGGAGGAGCATCGTCACCTCTCTGCTCTGGAAGGGCGCCTTCGCTCCCTTGCCAAAACCACCCTCAGCCAAAAAATATCCAACAAGGAAACTTATTAGCGGCAACGAGCAAAGGTCAAAAACTGCGTTCTAGGTGACGAAAGCACCCGGTACTTCCACCTTTACGCTTTGGGCCGCCTTCGCAAAAATCAAATCAAAAACCTTGAGGATCAAGATGGTAATGTGGTCTTCCCCCATCAGGCAAAGTCTGCAATCCTCCATGATTTCTTCAAAACCCTCCTTGGCACTCCAGTCAGCACTTCTGACCACCTCGACTTGACTACCCTTGTTTCCTCCACTTCTCTCTCGCCTTCTCAGGCAACTGCCATTGTCCGCCCCTTCTCCCTCGAAGAAATTCGAGCTGCCCTTTTCACCATGAATGACAACTCTAGCCCTGGGCCGGACGGTTTCGGGCCTGCCTTCTTCAAAAAGAATTGGGACCTTGTCAAAACGACTCTGCTCGATTCCCTTTCAAGCTTCCACAACCTTTCTTCTGACTTGAGGCCTATTAACAAATCGCACATTGTCCTTCTCCCAAAGAAAGAAGGTGCAAACAAACCCGATAACTTCCGCCCCATCTCGCTCCAGAACTGCTGCCTCAAAGTACACACAAAATGTCTTACCATGAGGCTCCGCGACCTCATCCCTTACCTTGTCCACCCCGGCCAAACTGGGTTTATCTCGGGGCGCTCCATCGCTGAAAACTTTGTTTACGCCGCTGACATTGTCCAAAGCTGCCACAAGCGGGCTGCCCCAACTGCCGTCTTCAAGCTTGACTTTCGAAAAGCCTTCGACTCCATCAGCTGGGAAGCTTTAGACCGCATCCTCCTTGCCAAAGGTTTCCCTGAGCTCTGGCGGGCCTGGATCAAAATGCTCAACCAAACAAGTCTGACGGCTATTCTCCTCAACGGTGTGCCCGGCAAATGGATCCAGTGCTGCCGCGGCCTCTGGCAAGGCGATCCCCTATCCCCTTTTCTGTTTAATATTATCGTTGACATCCTTCAGCAGATGATTCTCCACGCCTCGCGCAACGGCATTCTCTTACATCCTCTGGTCGATGACCTCCCTTGCCCTGTCCTCCAGTATGCCGATGACACCCTCATCATCATTCGGGCCATCCCTGAGCATGTTGTGAATCTCAAAGCTATCCTCGATAATTTCTCTGCGGCCACTGGTCTCATCATCAATTTCCACAAAAGCACCTTCATTCCCATCAAGACCAACCAAGCCACGGCCCTCTCCATGGCCCATGCCTTTGGGTGCGTCGTCTCCTCCTTTCCCCAGACCTACCTTGGGCTTCCCCTCTCTACCTATAAGCTTAGACCCTCCAAATTTCCCCCCATCATTCAGAAAAGCGACATGCGCCTTTCGGGGTGGCGAGGTCGGTGTCTGCCCATTGGTGGCCGCCTGGTCCTTGTAAATTCCGTTCTCACGGTCATGCTTGCTCATGCCATGGCTGCTGGGCTCCTCCCCGCTGGGGTTATCAAGGCTAACGACAAGCGTCGGCGTGCTTTCATCTGGACTGGCGAAGAAACTTGCCATGGTGGAAACTGCAAAGTTGCCTGGGATGACGTCTATACCCCAAAAAACCGTGGCGGGCTGGGCGTTCTCTCCATCCACCCCCAAAACTCCGCCCTCCTAAAAAAATTCCTCACCAAACTTCACTCTGACACCACTGCTCCCCGGGCCTCCTGGTTCCGCCGTAGATACGGCTGAAACGACACCAGAGATCTGGGGGATTCCCATCACCTCGACACCCCTGTTTGGAAGGACATTGTGGTCGGGCTTAGTATCTTTCGTGCCATCACCAAAGTCTCCGTTGCCAACGGGGTTTCGACCGCCTTCTGGACTGACCTTTGGATTGGGGATACCCCTCTTCAGGACCGCTTCCCGGACCTTTTCTCCCACTCCACCCGCCCTAACATCAATGTCGCCGCTGCTCTCACACCTGATTTCCATAACACCCTTGGACCGCGCCTCTCGCTGGCTGCAGAGATCGACCTCTGTATCCTTTCCAACGAGCTTAGCTCCGTAGCCCTGCGACATGATTCCCCGGACACCCATTGGGACCGCCTCGCTAACAAAACACTCTCGAACAAATGTGTCTACACCAACTCTTTCAGTCATCTGCAAATCCAGGAGGTTGCAGAAAAGGTTTTGAGGAGTGATGCCCCTCTCAAGTGCAAAGTCTTCTGCTGGCTTGCCTGGAAGAAGCATCTCCCCACCAACGAGCGGCGTTTCCGACATCAACTCAGCGACACTGCTGCCTGTCTCTCCTGCTCCCAACATGAAGACATGGACCACCTCCTGCTGACGTGCTCGGCCCCGAGCTAGGGAAGTTTGGAGCTTCTTCTTTCCAGACTTCGACACTAGGGGACCCTCCAACCTCACCGGCCTCTGGATGACGAGATGCAGAAGCTACGAGGAAACCACTATCAACACCGCCATCGCCTGGAACATCTGGAAGAGAAGGAATGCCCGGACCTTCAATGATGTCATTGAAGACGTTGCTCTTGTCTCCCGTAGGTGCATTGAGGACATCAGACTTTGGGCCCACCGTTGTAACACCCCCTCTCCCTCCCTCTCTCTTAATAATTGGTGTAATGGGTTTGACCCGCCTTGAACCTCTCTAGGTCCCCTGCTTCTCTCCCCCTCTAAAAATTTGTAATGATCCCATGTACTATTGTCTTTATTAAGTTGTTCAGGCTGGCGTAAGCCCACCGTAGCCCCGGTCAAAAAAAAAAAAACTTGCATCAGCATTCCTCTTTTGATATAATTCACCCATGCGTCAGAATGCCACTTCTCTTTTTCTTTACCCGTGAGAAATTGAGAGCTAAAGTGGAGATTGCTTGCGCTGTTCTTGCTGGAGTCTGCAGTAACTCACTGTGAGTTGCGTGTCGATGTTCCCACCATATGTACCACACGGCCGTGGCCACATAGCCAACTCTGCCCACATCGGTTAGAAGAGGGGCCTTTGACATTTTGTCACGAAAGAGAACTTTCAGAACTGAACCTCCTTCTAGGTCAAGGCTGCATGCGTGCGGATATGAGATCACCCAGTCCTAAATAGCTCCCTGTTTCTAACACACGTGGACACAAGAAGAAAGCATGCCTAATACTTTCGCGATCCAGATCTAGATCTTCTCTTAAAATCCTAGAAGATAAGGAGTTTGAGTTGCTAGGAAGAGATATCTAGGCAACTTAAGCTCAGTCATTAATGGTGGAGCAAGAGAATAAGACATAAGTATCCTTGGGAACTACATGTAGGGGCTAAAAAATCGAACCGTTACAAGCAGTTTTCGTGTGTCATGTACCGACGGGCCAGCGCGGTACAACCACAGTAGTACTGCCCAATAAGTAAGAGCCCCCCCCCCCCCCCCAATATTCAGGAGTGTCCCTACCAAACCTAGGAAATACGCGATACTAACCGAACCCAGATCGGTACTACAGGGCCCGGGTGTGGCACCCCTGGGATCAGGGTTAGACAAACGCTAGATCTTCGTCTCACATAAGCCTAATGTACAGCTCGAGAGCCTACAATGAGAAAATCGGTAACACACCAGTGATTCTACGGCTCAAAGATGTAATACGAGCTCATAACATAGATAAGAACGGAAGTACTACAAGCAGAGGTCAGGTTACTGACCTAACATTACATCAATCATCGAACGTGAAGTTATATTATTAGACATAGTAAGATAGCAAAAGGCCTAAGAGGCCAGTAGCATAACGGAGACGTTCCAGACCATAGATTCCAGGCTGCCACCTGGGAACCCCAAGCTACTCGTCGATGTCAACCTAGAAACCACCATCTTATGGAGCGACCTCATCTGAACTGTAACAAGTGAGTAGAGGGACTAAGCAAAGACTTAATACAACCTATTAACAACGTGCATACGTGACTTCCTCGACCTCCCATGGCCTCCTCTGCTTCCCATGGCCCCGATCGTGGCCTTGTCGTACCAAGGTTGAGGTTATCGGGGGGCACGTCGCCGATGACCGTGCAGATATATGGCCACCGCCTTCCTCCTTATCAGCCATATAGATGCTTCCCACTAGCGGCGGTCGCTGCAAAAGGGGTGACACGGTTGCTACGTTGGAACTTGAAGGTGCTACCGATGTTGGTCGGTGATGCTATTATCGCTACTGTCAAGAGGATTGGTGATGGTAGCATGCAGGGCTACACCTGGTGGCTAGGGTTGTTAGCCTGCTGCCAGCTGGATTTATTCAAGTTGGTGATGAATTATAAGACTATTGTTCACGAATTTTTTGATAATTTTTTGTGTGTTTTTAAATGCTACGATCGCTTTGTAGTTTTGCTATAATAGTACAAAAGTTTTGCTGCAACCTTCTCCGGTGAGGTCTTAGTCGATGTCTCTGTTCTATTATTTTGCAACATAGGACTACTTTTTTTGCTACCACTTCTATGTGGTTTTGCCACAATTGCATAATATATTTGCTACGTGGTCTCTGTCGGGGTCTCCAGTGAGGGTCTCCGGCAACAACTCCGTCGATGTCTCTAACGATGTTGACTTTTGCTACAATAGCATTTTATTTTCGCTACGAGCTCTCCGGCGAGTTTTCCGGCAAGCTTAGTCTTTTTTCTTTTCTTTCGTGAGCGAATCTTTTTTTACTACACTGAAGCAAAAGCGGGAATATTTTTTTGCTATATAAAGCAAAAATGATGTGTCGGAACAAGAAGCTAGGAAATCAGATCCTGGAGACCTCAGTATTGTCCAAATTGTAAAGCAACAAGGTGGCCTTCACCCTTCGGGGCGTCACTATACGTTGCATACCGCTTTTTTTTTTTTTTTTTGCTGCTCTGCCACTGTTGGAGTACCACATGGACCCGCCTCTCGGCACACAGGACCAGGAGCATCTCCAGTCGCGTCCCCCAAACCGTCCCCCAAACCGCGCCGGATTGAGCGTTTGGGGGACGTGTTTTGTTCGTGCCGCGTTTGGGGGACGTCGCTCCCCAGCCGCGTCCCCCAAACGCCGCCCCCAATCAGAAATTCAAATAGATGCATTCAAAAGAGATCGTTCCCGCCGATTCGTCGCGATCAGAGTAGCAGCGATCGATCAAAGTACTGGGCGCGCGATCATATTACAGACCGGTGGTGCATGCAAATTAGAAGAAGGGGAAGGGGTTGGGCGACGGCGTCGTATCCTCGAGTCGACGCAGGCCCGTCGAGCACGATGACCTCGTCGCGATCTGCCTGTTGTTGTGCATGGTGCGTCTGCTCCGTCGCCGACGCAGAGGCCGACGCAGGTGTAGCAGTAGAAGACGCGTCAGCCTTCTCTTGCTGCACTGCCGTTGCCGCCGATGCCGCTGCCAGGGCCGCCGCGTCCGCCGCCGCCATTTTGGCTTCGATGTCGTCGAGGATCTAGCCTTTGAAGAAGTTGTGCGCCGCTCGCGTCCGGGGAGACATTCCCTCTGTCGACTTTCTCATCAGGGACATGTCGTCCCTGCGTTTCTTGAGCTCCAGCTTCTCCTCTTGCCTCTTGAGCAGCTCGGCCCACCTTTGGTCGGCCTTCTTGTCGCGGGAGATAAAGGTCGAGGAGACGTCGGCGAGGCATTTCGTGATCGACCCCTGCGTCTTCTCAGACGACGCAGCGTCGGCCAAGGCGGCCTTGGCAGCCTTGTTGCCAGTAGGATGCCCTGTCGAAGTTGCCAGCGGCGCGTCCAGATCAATGGCGTCCTTCCCCTTGGATAGCGACAGGCACGTCAACCGCCATTTCTCATTCACTTTGAGCTTGCTATAGCAATGCATCAGCGCGAACGGCTTATGCCCATCCGAGTGCCTCGAGTACATATCCATGGCCCTATCAAACTAACCAAAGGAAGCAGAGTCATTTCATCGAACACAATGTAGGCGCTACGGATTATGGAAGAAAGAGTCGTACCAGTTGGGCGACGTCGGCGCAGCTGTCGCCTCCGGTCTCTAAGTCCTGATGGTACCCATGGAAGGAGTTCACCGACGCCCGGATGATGGCCCATCGCGTCGACATTGCCTTCCGGCTCCTCTTCATTGGCACTTTACGGTAGTCGCTGTTGATCAGCTTGCGCTCATCGAACTCGGCCTTGATCCTCGCCCAATACTTCCCGCTTTTTTGGTTGGCGCCGATGATGGAGTCATGGCTCATCGTCGCCCACGACTCGCACAGACAAAGATCTTCCAGAGGCGTCCACTTCGGGCCTCGTGTGCCCGACGCCTTCTTCTTCTTCTTCTTCTTCTTCTTCTTCTTCTTCTTCTTCTTCTTCTTCTTCTTCTTCTTCTTCTTCTTCTTCTTCTTCTTCTTCTTCTTCTTCTTCTTCTTCTTCTTCTTCTTCTTCTTCTTCTTCTTCTTCTTCTTCTTCTTCTTCTTCTTCTTCTTCTTCTTCGTCCTCACGCCGTCCGCGTCTACCTCCACGAGATCATCATCACCGGCACCCTCGTTGTCCTCTTCCTCGCCGCCCTCTTCGTCCTCATCGTCGTCCTCCTCGTCGTCCTCCACCCCGTCATCTTCCTCGTCGTCCTCCTCCTCAACCCCGTCGTCCTCCTCAGCACCGGCGCCGTCGTATTCGAGCGGACCCCTGCGGCCGGTGAAAGGGCCGCCGTCCGGACCGGGTCCTGGCTCGCGCTGCTCGTACGCCGGGGAGTAGAGGTTGTTGGGGTTGAAGCCGCCGTGCGGCAGCGCATCCTGGTAGTGCGGCGACAAGTTAGGCGTCACGCACCCGGGAGTGCCGGAGGGGCCATCGTTGTAGAAGGCGGATGACGACGGAGAGAAGACTCCCGGAACGTACACCGGCACGTTCGTACTATATGGGCTCGCGTTGGTGGCGGCGATACACCCGGCCAATATGTGCTGGTGCTGGCGCGCCGCCAGAGCCTTCTTCTCCAGCTCCGCCGCCCTCCGTCCTTTCCGCTCCGCCGTCGATAGCTTCCGGCGCAGGCAATCTTGCTGCCATTGATCGTCGGTCCATCCTTCAGGCTTCTTCTTCAAAGCCGGCGCCTTCCGCGGCCTCGCGAACGGCGGCTGTCGCCCCTTTCGTCCCATTGCCCGGCGGCTTCTTGGCCGCTTTCTTCGCCATCTTTTTGGGGGCTGTCGGCGGCGCCATGTGGAGAGGGTAGCGCCGGCGGGTGGACGGCGGGTGGACTGCGGGAGGGAGAAACAAATCGGCGGGATAGGAGAAATGAATCGGCGGCGGGATATGTTTTGGGAAGCCTGAAATGCGCGGCGGTATAGGCGCGATTTGGCGGGAGCGGCGGGATTTGGCGGGAGTGTGAGACGAATTTTCCCTGTGCCACTGACGGGTCGGGCCCGCGTCGGTTCACCTCGCTTTTCGTTGTGTCCGGCGTCCCCGATGCGTCCCCTGTGGGACGGGGACGGGCTCGGGGCGCCGAACACCGTATGGGACGCGTCGGACAAAAATGGGCTTTGGGGGACGCAGCTGGAACGGTTTTTTGTCCGGCGCGCCCCAAATCTCTTTGGGGGACGCTTTGGGAGACGCGGCTGGAGATGCTCTAAGCAACCACTTTGAGCGCTCACTGTGCCGCAACGCCATCTCGCTGCGATTCTCACAACACGCAGAAGTCATCGCGCCGCTGGGACCTCTAGCCGCCCCCGTCCAGCTCACCGCTGCCGGCACCACCCCGCTGTCAAGCCGCTGCCGCTGCCGCCGCCGACGGACGCCACCACACCAACACGCTGTTGTAGAGCCGATCGAACCCCATCGGCGCATCCAAGGCAAGAACCATCCTTAGACGAAAGGTTTCATGGCTCGCAGAATCCATGCCAAGTTAATCTCGTGCAATCGCACCTACGAGATGTTGGTGGTTGTCGGGTCGTCGCTCATGCAGAGGGCCTGCGCCTCCTGCTTAGTTGCAAGGTTGAAGTGGACGAGGCCAACATGGGTCATGTGAAAGAGCAGGGTGCCGCTCCTTTCCCCGAAACCCTCGAACCGCACCGAGCGGTGCACGCCCCAGTGCTGCCTGTCCATCAGCACCTGCCGGCTCCACCCTCCGTCCACCGACAAGGACCACATCGAGATCACCTGTGTCTCAGACACGATCAAGCTCAGCAGCCTAGCGCCATCCGCCGAAACAGCCAACGTGATCGCGTTGTTGCTCTTGAAGCCATTCATTCGGCTGATGCAGCCCTGCGGCAGCTCCATCACGGTCGCCTGTGCCGTGTCGACGTCGAGAGCCACGATTTGTAAGGCATGGGCTTCCCCTAGGTTGTGGCACCAGCCGGGGACGCATAGCCAGTGGACGGTGCGTCCGATGACCACGGGGTGTTTGTTTCGGTCACGCAGTGGCCTGGGTGGTGGATGCACGGCGTGGTGGGCTGCGCGGGCGGCGCTCCATCCGCCGCCCCGTGACGAGTAGACTCGGGTGCCGAGATCCTTGTCGGCGACGAGCAGCTCGAAATTGTCGTCGACGGTGAGCAACGCCGGAGGGTAGTGGTTTTCTCTTACGGCCACGGGAGGAAGGGAGACGGTGCGGCCGGTGATGTTGTTGCAGACTGTTAGCCGCTCGGTAGGGCTGCGGCGGCTGTTGACGACGACATCATCATGATCTTGGCTGCAACTGTAGCTGTTGTGTCGGAAGACGACGATGCTGTCGCGCCAGGCCACGGGCTCGAAGCAGCAGAGGCTTGCAGGTTTCGAGCGGACGGGGATGGGTTCGGATGACGTCGCTGTGTTCTGGACTACGCGCGCGACGCCTCCGGCTTCCAGCTTGTACGAGATGCCGCACAGGAGCGAGGGGTCAAAGCCACGGAGGTCGAGGAGCCGGCGGAAGCCGGGGTCGAGAATGGAGGCCCGTAGTGGCTTGGAGACGGCGGCGCAGCGGATGATGGTCACAGCGTCGGACCGAAAGGCGATCTCCAGCAGGAGATCCACGGGAAGGGTCGTCGCCGTATCGCGGCATGCACGGAGGCACTTCATCGACGTGAAGGGCACCGGGCTGTCCAAGCTTGGGCGAGAGCTCGCACATTTGATTGCCATGGCTGGTCTCAGAGTGGTTGTGACAGCGTTTCCGCAAGCTCTGTTTATTTATCGGTCGTGATCGTGATATCGAGTCCAGTCCCCGTCGGGATCATCAACGAGTAGGACTCGGAAACGTGCATAACCACTTCTTTTTGACAAATTGGCCCCTATTGGACACTTGGCATATATGGCCCCTCGACGAAACGTTTTTAGAATCTCACCCTGAATTTGTGCATGTCGATTCCAAGGAGCCTCGTGCCGAACATACACATTCCCCGTGTCAACTGAAGCCATCCGTACCGGAAACGCCAGCGATGTACCAAAACGAAATGACGGGAGATTGGATCAAAGGGGTCCTACTGTACCTGCAGACCAACACGACATGAGGGCATCTCCAGCGGCGCGACGCATTTCGGACCCAAATTGTCCGCGGACGTCCGTTTGCGTCGCCTGGCGGACGCGGAAATGGTCGTGCGTCCGTTTGCGTCTGGGGTTGGCTCCAGCGGGGCGACGCATTTTCGGCGCTGATCAGATTTCAAAAAAGATGAACTAGCGTCAACTTTGCACGAAATTACAGCCACAAATTGAGGGCTGAAACAAGTTCATCACACTTTGCAGCTGGTACGGTGCAAAGTGGAGTCCAAAAGGACACAACAAGGCCTGAAACAGCAATAATAAAAAGTCCAAAAGGAGGCCAAGGTGTTGGACGCATGGCGTCGGCGATCAGGACATCAGACGCATGATACACGGCACTCGCACACATTGACAGAGCTCACGTACCGGGTCGTCCATCGTCGGGACAGGCGGCGTCATTTCGTCGAACAGGATGCGGGGCTGCGGCATGCTCTCCTCCGGCACCTGGCGCGTCTTCTGTGTTGCGCCCGGGCAGGAGTCACTGCTTCTAGGCGTCCGGTTGAGGTCGGGAACCGCCGCCCCGGTCAACTTCACCGGCGGCAGGCCGGAGGCGAACCGCGACGCCGCGTGGCCCTGCAAGGGAGCGGGAGTTCCAGGACGGAGCTGGGAACTTACCGAGCTGGCCGAAGTGGCCGGAGGAGCAACGCCGGCGATCCCCTCTCTCTTGACGAGCATGTAGCCCTCCGCTAAGCTCGGATGGAGGGCTACTTGCGCGACGCCGGCTTTGATCTGCATCTGCCAGGCCTGCTGGTTGGCGGCCGCGGCAGTCTTGATCTTCTGGTTCTTGCGCCGCCCGCGACGCTTCGCGGCCTCCATGACTTTCTCCTCCGGGGAGAGCACCTTCTTTGCCGCCTTCGGCTTTGCCTCCCGGCCGCCGCCGGTGGCGTCCCGCTTTGCTTCCGCCGGAGCTGCAGCCTTCATTGTGGCTATGGTCGTGGCTACGGGGGAGTGTGGGGCGGCGGCGGGTGCGAGGGTTTGCTCCGCATGCATGGCGGTAGCTGCGGCGGCGAGGACGTCCATCGCTTCTGGACTGCTCGCGCCGGTCTAGTTTACAATTTCGCGCGGGGGAATCGCCAGTGGCGGGAATAATATCGGCCTCCAGCCACTGACGCGTGGGTCCTACGTCATTTTTGGCGGACACTCGGCGCGACCACCAAGCATCCGCGGAGATGCAAACCTGGCGCATATTTGGGCCAGGTTTGCGTCTCCACGGACGGCCCGATCACTTTGCGTCGCCCCGCTGGAGCAGGCCTCAGACGCATTTCCGGTCACGGCGGACAAAAACGGTCGCTCAGCGACCATGCGCCGCTGGAGATGTCCTGAGCAGTCGGGTGATAGCCAAGGTTACCAAACTTACCCGCAAAAAAAGAAATCCCACAATCTATATATGTATATTATAAGCGCACGCAAAACTTGGTTTAGTACTCAGTTCTTGTTAAGCATCGATCAGTTTGACTCCGATTTGATCAGATGGGCAAGCGACGTGCATGAGAGAACATTGTTACAGCCTGAAGGTATGTACTTTCCTCCCACATGGTAATGCTAATGTTACACCACGATGTCCTATGCCATTGAAATCATTTTCAAACTTTTCTACGAGAGAACCACCACTCGCTTCCATGTTGTGAATTACAAAGGGATATGCAGAGATAATTTGGCCAGAGGTTAGAGGAAGAGCAAGATTTCCACTTGAAACCGAGCCAGGTATGGGATATCACTACGGGAGACTGGGAGTCTGCCGACGGCCGCAGCCGTCGGCACAGCAAGGAAGGCCGTCGGCACAGGCTGTACCGATGGTGACCGTCAGCGTTTTCTTGTCGGGCAAGATCTGGTCGGGGACAACCCAATCACCGTCGACACAGACTGCTACGCCGACGGTTTTACCCTCGGCATAGTATTTCAAAATTTTCAAATTTATTTTTGAAAAAAATTGAAATTATGTTTTTTGAAAAAAATTCAAACATTAACCGTCGACATACCATTTTAAAAATTCAATTTTTTTATTTTTTTCGGTCAAACTTTCGAGTTGGTCACTCATCCTCACACTACTTCGGATGAGCTTTCATGAAAGAAATAACACCTTATTGTTAATACTACCATATCAATCATATAACCCTTTGACCGTGATGCCACACCTCTATATTTTTTTAATTCTAAACAATTACTTAAGTAAACAATAATAAATATAAATAAATAATAATAATATAGAATTTGAAAAACAATTAAATTATTTTATTTTATTTGTTTTTTTATTTAATATGGAATAATTAATATTAGTAAATGCGAATTTGGCAAATAATATGTCTAAATTGATCAGAAAAATGAGAGGAATACAAATATGACATCCATATCATCTTTTGAACCTACAAAGTTAATTTACCCATAAATCATGAGCATTAGATCAAGTATCTCTAGTTTAAATCCGACTGACTTTATCGGAAATGAGGTGGAAAACGGTCTCGGCATGGCATAGTTTGCCGAAACGAGGTCATATTTGGCACGTGTGTGGGCCCTAGAATGGGAAGCAAGACCCCGGATGCGGATTTCTAATCTGATCCACGGGCGAATATTTTTTCATTTTTAGCGTGCCCAAACGGTTTTTTTATGAAACAGCTACATGGGGCGCATTTTAGTATGACGCGAAACCTCCGTGCGGTGATAGTAGACCACCTACGCACCTGGGGTGAAGTTCCCCTTTGGTCAAGGCAGGGCAGCCGCCCTACCTTGATTTTAAGCGAATGCATTTAGATGCACGTGTTTTTTCTGAACAATTTGAGTGGTCGTGCATTAGAAATAGATTTCGTATGAAAAGGTTATGCTTGTTTTAGTGAACACTCACTACAGGAATGGGACAGTACGCCGAGGGCCAAACTATACGCCGAGGGCCAAATGTCGGGGCCATCGGCGTACGGCCTGGTCGGGGTAGCTCCAAACGCTACCGTCGGCGTAGACTGGCCGTAGGCGTAGAGACGGCTAAGCCGACGGCAGCCCTCGGCAGCCATCGGCGTCCACCAGGCCGTCGGTGTAGCGCATGGCATGCATCCGGTCCCGCCCCGGCCGTGACGGTGCGTCCACAACGTGAGCCTAGACGCCGAGGGTTTCCCTCGGCATAACGCCGCCCCCTCCTATGCCGACGGCCACCCTCGGCATATGATTTTTTTCCTCTCAACTATTACTTTATATTATGTTTGTATTATTTATCTGTTAGTCTAAATTATATAAAAATGGTTCTATTTTTTAAAAATGTTAGATGGCATATGTAGGTCCCACGCGTGATGCTCTTCGCAGACGGGTCAACCGGAGCCAGTAGGCCCAACATCTGCTACATATGTCCTAAAACAAAGCAAAACAAAGGAAAAGTCCATTGGTAACCCTAACCCTGACCCTAGGGGTAGATCTGCAGGGTCCTCGCTCTAGGATTTTTCAAGATACAGATCACCGGAGCGTCAGAATCGCTGGAAAACTTGCATCTGTCCCTAACAAATGTGTACAAGTGTGTTGTAAGGTTTGGCAACCTTGCATGTACCCGGCGTTGACAATTTTCGCATACATGGGCTAACACTTGGTAAAATCCAGGAGATGTATGTGAAAACTCCTGCTAAGGCTCAAATGAAGCCTATTTTATGATAAAGTATACTCAACCTATGGTTTCCATGTGCACATGTCCTAAACAAGCCAAAGCAAATAAAAAAGTCCATTGGTAAACCCTCGCACGGAGAAAGCTATAGGGGCAGATCTGCGGGGTTCCCGCCCAAGGGTTTTCCAAGATACAGATCACCTTAGCGTCGAAATCGCTGGAAAAATTGCAATTGTCCCTAACATATGTGTACAAATGTGATGTAAGGTTTGGCTAACCATGCATGTACCCGGTGTTGACGATTTTCGCATACAAAATCCAGGATATGTATGTGGAAATTCCTGCTACGGCTCAAACGGAGCCTATTTTATGGTAAAGTATTCCCAACCTATGGTTTCCATGTACATATGTTCTAAACAAACCAAAGAAAATAAAAAAGTCCATTGGTAAACCCTCGCACGGAGAAAGCTATAGGGGTAGATCTGCGGGGTCCCCGCCCTAGGGTTTCCCAAGATACAGATCACCAGAGCGTCGAAATCGCTGGAAAACTTGCATTTGTCCCTAACATATGTGTACAAGTGTGATGTAGGGTTTTCCTAACCTTGCATGTACCCGGCGTTGACGATTTTAGCAGACATGGCTAGCACTTGGTAAAATACATGATCTGTATGTGGAAACTCCTGCTACGGCTCAAACGAAACCTATTTTATGGTAAAGTATGCACAACCTATGGTTTCCATGTACATATGTTCTAAACAAATCAAAGAAAATAAAAAAAATCCATTGATAAACCCTTGCACGAAGAAAGCTATAGAGATAGATCTGCGGGGTTCCCGTCTTAGGGTTTCCCAAGACACAGATCACCGGAGCGTCGGAATCGCTGGAAAATTTTGCATATGTCCCTAACATAAAACCGACTTCGAACCAAGAACATAAACTAGGTATAAGAAATAGAGCCTCATTTTTTTAAGTTTAATGTGAACAAGATTGTTTGACTTGCAGAGATTATTCATGAATCTTAGTATATACAAGATTATATTGAGCTATTTGTTATTCATATAGGGGGAATTGGCGGTTTTAAAAATTTCTTGATATTTAAAAGGCACAACATGTTTTCTCTGACGACATTATCAGCTCATTGAATTGGTTTTGCTTTTTCCGGAGATGATAATAAGAATTGAAACGTATTTTCCAGCGATAAAGATTAAACCGAGTTGTGCATCAAAGGAGGGATGTTCAGAAGTCTTGATCAATAGAATTGTAGATTTTTTTAAAAAAAGGTAAAGCTTTGCCATTGAGATGATTTTTTTATGTTTGTTGGTTCTACTTATAACCAGCCATATGTTTATATTTTCATTGTAATCATTTCTAACATCAATTTCTCATTATTATTCTTTTTGTCTTTGCATTATGTTTCAAGAGCTCGCTGTCCTACCTCAGATTATTTTCGTCCTTCGCCACTGATTCCGACCACATGCTCCATTGTCCCATTCCTGCGAAATCCATATTCTTATCAGTTTAAGTTACTGGTACTGGCTTGCAGACATGATTGTAGCACTGAACTACGTTTTTATATATCATGATCGGTGGCACATCTAGCCAAGAAGTAAACCCTTCGAAAAGAAACCAAAAAAATCATTTGTAAATAGCATATGCTGAAAGATTACCACTATATATTTCCATTTCTATTCCCTCACGAGGATTGTAGCCAACCAGCTTGAAGTCTGACGCCCCAAAAAATATATGTCTTTCTTTAAAATCTGCACAAAAGAACCATATAGATCAGATATATGAACATCAAAACACACAAGAAAGGCAAATCATGACGACAGGTTGTCGTCATGCAATCTTGTGACTACGAATGAAAGAGATTTTTGAAATTTTCTAAGTGCAAAATGTTTGGGTAGCTTCCGATTTTCCCCCTCCAAAGCTCCAGGATGCGTTCCACAGAAATCTCCAGGATCTGCATACAAATAGTTAGACAAAATTAGGATTGGATAAGTTGGTCAAACATCTTCAACATTAAAGACAAAGTACAGTTCACCTAACGGATATTATCCTACATACTAAAAAGGGAAACAAACATACACATGGCATACTACATTCTTGCATCAACTAAATCTATTCCCAAAAAATGTGTTGCAAGACCATTCACAAAGCCAACCGTCATTTCTGGCGTAGCCGAAAGCAAATTAACGTGGTGGCAATGATAGTTGCAAATGGATCGCACATACCAAGTGAATTATCAAGCTTGAACAGAATGTTACGACACAAAATATTATGTGTATCATCCTAACCATATGGGAAGGCCTCCAATAAGACACGGCTAACATACTAAGCTCGGGGTGGGGAACTTCATTAGGTATCGATATAACTGAACCACCTAGGAGCCTTCGTAGCGTTTTAACGTCTTGGTCTGTACGATTCAATCGTCGAACGTCCCAAATTGTCTGCTCGCGTCTTTGGGCTTTTGTACCGCGCCACGTGCCCCTCTCGGTCATCCCATCGTTACAGGGTTGCTTCTCCCAAAGTCATGGGCGTACCCAGCGGGAAGGCCGGGGGTGTGGCCACCCAGAATTTTTGAAAACTTTTTTGATACCCCTAATTTAAGTGCTTCAAAAAGGCCCAATAAACATGCCTCGTTCTAAACAGCGACTAGAGAGACGAGGAGAACGACCACGTGATTCACTGTCGTCGCCCCTCTCTCGCCCGGCCCACTATGCTCTTTGTCGTCCGGCGGATCCTGCCCACTTGTTAGCATGTCCTCCCGTAGCTGCCTCCTTTCCAAGACTCCCTCTGCACTTCTGTGGGCTTGGGGATGGCCGCCGCTCGGCGCTCAAGAAGAAGCCGGCTTGGGCTCAGGTGCACGCGGCGCCGGCCACTGACCGCCAGTGTACACCTTCCCCGGCTCTTCCGGCCGGCCGCCACACCACTACGCTCCAGCATGTCCGCGTCCCGCGTCTGCTTCCGCCTCCCCATTCTCTGATTCTATTTCTATGTGCTATAATGTGTGTTATTTTTAAGTGTTTAAATCTTAAAATTGCCCCTATTCAGCTATTCTCCTCAGATTGAAAAGTTTAGTTTCTAATAATGCCTAAAATAACTAATCGATGTTCAGAGAATGGGTGCTTGTTGTATGTCACAAAAATGCTAAGTACTGAAGATATTTTCATCACTCAGTTCTATATACAGTAGCACAATGTTGAACCCATTGTTTCTTAGTTTTTCATAAATTCAAAGCTGATCCGACTATTTTTATGTAATATTTCCTTGTTCTTCTTATTGTTATGTGATAAAAATGATCATACTCGCATACCACTACAATTTAGTACAATACTTTGTGTATGGATTCGTATCATAGAAAACAAAAACAAAAATCCTACCGCAAGAACGAATAACAACTCAAGATCTAATCTAGTAGATGGTAGCAACGAGATGAGATCAACTTACCCTCGAAGATCGCTAAGCATTACGAGATAAATCTCGTGGATGATGTAGTCGATCACTTGCCGCTCTCAAGACCGCGTTCAAGAACTTGACGGTCCCGCAATCGGGCAGCACCTTCGCACTCAGTCATACGTACACTGTCGATGAAGACGTCCTTCTCCCCGTTCTAGTGGGCAGCGGAAGTAGTAGATCCTCCTCGGAATCCCGGCAGCACGACAGCGTGGTGACGGTGGTGGTGGAGAACTCCGACAGGGCTTCGCTGTAGCCGTGCGGGAGATATGAGGAGGATGGAGTCGCTAGGGTTTAGAGGAAGGGGGCTAGGGCGCTGGCCAGGGAGCCCTTGAGGTGGTGCGGCCAAGGTGTGTTCGGCCCCTCCCCCCTCCTCTCCCCTTTAAATAGGTGGAAAGCCCTAGGGTTCACCCAAAAACCACATTCGAGTCCAATTCCAAAACTTACCAAATTGGGAAACCTAGACAAGGTGGGATTCCTCCCTTTCCTTGTCATGTGGCCGACCAAGGAGGTGGAGTCGACTCCACAGGATTCGACTCCACCTTCCCACCTTGTAGGTCGGCTAGGGCTGGTGAATTATTCCGGATGATTCTAGAACCTTCTAGAACCTTCCATAAATTCACCGGACCACTCCCAAACTTGGAATGTGACTTTCCATATATGAATCTTATTCTCCGGACCATTCCGGAACTTCTCGTGATGTCTTGGATCCCATTTTATTATTGCCTCTTGGGAATATCTCCAACACTTCGACCATCCAAACAACATTTGACATTCACCCTCAATATTAAGTTTGGCTTCTGAATATCTAAACATCCAAACAAAAATATTGGCATTTAATCTCAATATCTTATGTTATTGACATTCAAGTAAATACAATGCCAAGCCTCCCAATATAAACATTCAAATGGAGCCTTATATATTGTTCATTTGGCAAACGTTTTTCACAATCTGGAGGATGCAAAAAATTTGTTGGAGGTGTGCCCCCTCCAATTCTTTCCTGCGTCCGCCACTGCCCAAAGTTGACATGGACGATCTTTGATTAACTAGGCCTTTCGTGCCAAATGTGAGAAGGGTTCCTTATTGCTGGTAATAGTTGCCCCCATGTTTTTTTTCTTCTCGTGTACACCATGGAACTTCAACTCTAACGTGATACTAGCAACAACACGAACAATTACAATAGCAAATTCATGTACACTTCACTAACTACTTTATACTACTAGATTATCTACACAATTTTAATCTACACCACATTGTAAACTACACCACTAGCAACTAACAACTAAGACAACTGTAATCTATACTTTCTAATCTAACAACTAACAAGATCTAGTCTAATTTATTAGATAAAATAGGCTAACCTAGGCACTGTAAAAACAATCGTACAATCTCATCTGCGACACTTTACTTCCACTCAATCCACACAAGTACAACAGCCATGCCACACCGATACTCCGATGGGATACCTCACCATGTCCGTGATGATGCCACCCAGTATTTTCTTCTCCATATCCTTGACGACCTTTGTGATTCCCGATTGGCAGCTCTGGCACACGGTTCCAACCAAAACCCCATGTCAAGTTGGCGTCTGGTTAAACATTCTGAATGTCACTCTGAAGTATCCTTTGTAAGCCTCCAACCGTGCCATTGTCGCTCTCGTGGTGAAGGTTCTAGGACATTTTTTTCGATAAAGGATGCTTTATTACTTCAAGAAGCAATTACATCCAGCCTCTGCATAACCAGGATGCACACAGCCATTTTTTGTCTCACGAGTCCAAAGTTACGAAAACAAAAAGGCGAAATACATATCGGAACGATGAATCATATGACGCCTAAGATGTAGGTGGAGCTACTATCCGAAGACTATGCTGCCACCCATGTAGGGAAAAAGTATCCCTCGACGTATCCTCCAACCGTGTACAGACCTCCGTAAATAGGTCTCGGTTCTCCACATGCTGAAGAGGTAACCACGAACGGAGAATACATGTGCATCTGTAGATGACCTGCAACAAAGAGCAATTTTTGTCATTAAAGATCTTGTCATTTCTACATAGCCAGAGCGCCCAGATAACTGCTAGCGCCCCCATCCTAAGAAGCATTTTAAACCTTGAGTTAATACCATGAAGCCAATTGCCAAAGACATTAGCGACACTAGTCGGCGGATACAAGGTAGACGCTACTTGGATGACTGACCATATAGATCTCGCAAACTGGCACTAGAAGAATAAATGTTTGATGGTTTCATCATGATGACAAAAGACACATCGTGTACTTCCGTGCCAATTCCGCTTAGCAAGATTGTCTTTGGTGAGTATGACCCCGCGACGAAGGTACCATCCAAAAAAAATTATTTTTAATGGTATCTTCATCTTCCAATTTTTTTTATTATTATCAACTGGTAAGTCAGAAAGCAGGATCGCATTGTATAAAGATTTTACAGAAAAAGTACCATCTACATGGAGGTTCCATCGAAATTCATCTGGCTCTGGCGATAACTGAATATCTCCAAGCCGCTGAATTAGACTGTTCCATGCCGCAAGTCTTTGTCCTAGTAAAACCCGTCTGAATGTCACATTCGGAGGTGAAGTAGCCATTACAGTTGCAATGGTATCACCTTGTCGACGTGCAATTCTATACAAAGCGGGATATTGTTCACTTAGAGGTGCATTGTCTAGCCAAGCATCCTCCCAGAACCGTATCTGTGCTCCATTCTTAATAGAGAAAGTCCCATGTCGAAAAAACACATTTTTTGTCGCCATAAGACCAGCCCAGAAGTGTGAATCCCCAGGTTTCCAAACCACTTGAGATAATGTCTTCGAGCCGATGTACTTTCTCCGAAGTATAGTTTGCCAAATCCCATCCTCGGTAAGTAGCTTAAAAAGCCATTTACCCGAGAGAGCTGAATTCTTGACCTCCGTGTCGTGAACTCCAAGCCCTCCTTGATCTTTGGGACTACAAACTATACTCCATTTAACCAGTCGATATTTCTTTTTCTCGTTGTCCCCTTGCCAAAAGAATCTGGATCGATAATAATCGAGTTTATGCAGAATTCCTTTCGGTAGGATGAAGAATGATAACATATACAGTACCATATTAGTTAGTACTGAATTAATGAGTACCAATCTTCCACCCAGGAACAACAATTTACATTTCCAACTACTGAGGCGTTTTTGTAATCTTTCTTCCACTAATTTCCATTCCGCAATTGTCAGTCTCCGATAGTGAATCGGAATACCCAAATAACGAATCGGAAATTGGCCTTGCCCACAACCAAATAACTCTGTATACAGAGCTACATCGTCTTGGGCGTCACCGAAGCAGAACAATTCACTTTTATGGAAGTTAATTTTCAATCCTGGTAATTGCTCGAAAGCTGCTAAAATTAATTTCAGATTTCGAGCTTTTTCAAGATCGTGATTGATACGTCCAAAACGTATCTACTTTCCCGAACACTTTTGCTATTGTTTTGCCTCTAATTTGTGTATTTTGGATGCAACTAACACGGACTAACGCTGTTTTCAGCAAAACTGTTCTGGTGTCTCGTTTTTGTGCGAAATCCAACTTTCGGGAAAACCTCGGGATTTTGACGAAAGGGCCTATTTTCCCGAATATCGACGGAGCCAGAAGGACAAGTAAGGTGGAGGCCCGAGGGCCCCACACCATAGGGCGGCGTGGCCCAGGGGGGGCCTGCGCGGCCATGTGGTGTGGCCCCCTCGGCTGGCCTCCGACGCCCTCCTTCGGACTACTTATTCGCCTCGACCTAAAAACGCACGGGGAGAAGTCGAAGTCGCCATAAACCCTCCAGAACGCCGCCACATCGCGAAACTCCGTCTCGGGAGCCAGAAGTCTCCGTTCTGGCACTCCGCCGGGACGGGGAATTGGAGGAGATCATCGCCGCCATCACCGCCAACGCCTCTCCATCAACCAGCCATGTTTCCCCCATCCATGTGTGAGTAATTCCCCCGCTGTAGGCTGATGGCGTGTATTTCACACGTTCGTTGGGCAACCCCAAGAGGAAGGTATGATGCGCACAGCAGCAAGTTTTCCCTCAGAAAGAAACCAAGGTTTATCGAACCAGGAGGAGCCAAGAAGCACGTTGAAGGTTGATGGCGGCGGGATGTAGTGCGGCGCAACACCGAGGATTCCGGCGCCAACGTGGAACCTGCACAACACAACCAAAGTACTTTGCCCCAACGAAACAAAGTGAGGTTGTCAATCTCACCGGCTTGCTGTAACAAAGGATTAACCGTATTGTGTGGAAGATGATTGTTTGCGAGAAAACAAGTAAAACAAGTATTGCAGACAGATTTGTATTTCAAGTATTAAAGAATGGACCGGGGTCCACAGCTCACTAGAGGTGTCTCTCCCATAAGATAAAAGCATGTTGGGTGAACAAATTACAGTCGGGCAATTGACAAATAGAGAGGGCATAACAATGCACATACATGACATGATAAGTATAGTGAGATTTAATTGGGCATTACGACAAAGTACATAGACCGCCATCCAACTGCATCTATGTCTAAAAAGTCCACCTTCAAGTTATCGTCCGAACCCCTCCAGATATTAAGTTGCTAACAACAGACAATTGCATTAAGTATGGTGCGTAATGTAATCAACAACTACATCCTCGGACATAGCGCCAATGTTTTATCCCTAGTGGCAACAAGCACAACACAACCTTAGAACTTTCGTCACATCGTCCTGGTGTCAATGCGGGCATGAACCCACTATCGAGCATAAGTACTCCCTCTTGGAGTTAAAAGTAAAAACTTGGCCAGAGCCTCTACTAGAAACGGAGAGCATGCAAGATCATAAACAACACATATGTAATAACTTGATAATTAACATGACATAGTATTCTCTATCCATCGGATCCCGACAAACACAACATATAGAATTACGAGATAGATGATCTTGATCATGTTAGGCAGCTCACAAGATCCAACAATGAAGCACAATGAGGAGAAGACAACCATCTAGCTACTGCTATGGACCCATAGTCCAGGGGTGAACTACTCACTCATCACTCCGGAGGCGACCATGGTGGTGTAGAGTCCTCCGGGAGATGAATCCCCTCTCCGGCAGGGTGCCGGAGGCGATCTCCTGGATCCCCCGAGATGGGATCGGCGGCGGCGGCGTCTCAGTAAGGTTTTCCGTATCGTGGCTCTCGGTACTGGGGGTTTCGTCACGGAGACTTTTATAGGCGGAAGGGCAGGTCAAGAGGCGGCACGGGGGCCCCACACCACAGGGCCGCGCGGCCAAGGGGGGGCCGCGCCGCCCTATAGTGTGGCCCCTCCGTGGCCCCTCTTCGTCTCTCCTTCGGACTTCTGGAAGCTTCGTGAGAAAATAGGCCCCTGGGCTTTGATTTCGTCCAATTCCGAGAATATTTCCTTACTAGGATTTCTGAAACCAAAAACAGCATGAAAACAAGCAATCGGCACTTCGGCATCTTGTTAATAGGTTAGTTCCGTAAAATGCACGAATATGACATAAAGTGTGCATAAAACATGTAGGTATCATCAATAATATGGCATAGAACATAAGAAATTATCGATACGTCGGAGACGTATCAAGCATCCCTAAGCTTAGTTCTCGCTCGTCCCGAGCAGTAAAACGATAACAAAGATAATTTCCGAAGTGATATGCCATCATAACCTTGATCATACTATTTGTAAACATATGTAGTGGATGCAGCGATCATAACAATGGTGATGACATGAGTAAACAGGTGAATCATATAGCGAAGACTTTTCATGAATAGTACTTCAAGACAAGTATTAATAAGTCTTGCATAAGAGTTAACTCATAAAGCAATAAATCAAAGTAAAGGTATTGAAGCAACACAAAGGAAGATTAAGTTTCAGCGGTTGCTTTCAACTTGTAACATGTATATCTCATGGATAATTGTCAACATAGAGTAATATAACAAGTACAATATGCAAATATGTAGGAATCAATGCACGGTTCACACAAGTGTTTGCTTCTTGAGGTGGAGAGAAATAGGTGAACCGACTCAACATAAAAGTAAAGAGAATGGTCCTTCAAAGAGGAAAGCATCGATTGCTATATTTGTGCTAGAGCTTTTATTTTGAAAACATGAAACAATTTTGTCAACGGTAGTAATAAAGCATATGAGTTATGAAAGTTATATCTTACAAGTTGCAAGTCTCATGCATAGTATGCTAATAGTGCCCGCACCTTGTCCTAATTAACTTGGACTACCGGATCTTTGCAATGCACATGTTTTGACCAAGTGTCACAATGGGGTACCTCCATGCCGCCTGTACAAAGGTCTAAGGAGAAAGCTCGCATTTTGGATTTCTCGCTTTTGATTATTCTCAACTTAGACATCCATACCGGGACAACATGGACAACAGATAATGGACTCCTCTTTAATGCATAAGCATGTGGCAACAATTATTATTCTCATATGAGATTGAGGATATATGTCCAAGACTGAAACTTCCACCATGAATCATGGCTTTAGTTAGCGGCCCAAAGTTCTTCTCTAACAACATGCATGCTCCAACCATGAAGGTGGTAGATCTCTCTTGCTTCGGACAAGACGGACATGCATAGCAACTCACATGATATCCAACAAAGAATAGTTGATGGCGTCCCCGTAAACATGGTTATCGCACAACAAGCAACTTAATAAGAGATAAAGTGCATAAGTACATATTCAATACCACAATAGTTTTTAAGCTATTTGTCCCATGAGCTATATATTGCAAAGGTGAATGATGGAATTTTAAAGGTAGCACTCAAGCAATTTACTTTGGAATGGCGGATAAATACCATGTAGTAGGTAGGTATGGTGGACACAAATGGCATAGTGGTTGGCTCAAGTATTTTGGATGCATGAGAAGTATTCCCTCTCGATACAAGGTTTAGGCTAGCAAGGTTATTTGAAACAAACACAAGGATGAACGGTACAGCAAAACTCACATAAAATACATATGGTAAACATTATAAGACTCCATACCGTCTTCCTTGTTGTTCAAAACTCAATACTAGATGTTATCTAGACTCTAGAGAAACCAAATATGCAAACCAAATTAGCAAGCTCTAAGTATTTCTTCATTAATGGGTGCAAAGTATATGATGCAAGAGCTTAAACATGAGCACAACAATTGCCAAGTATCAAATTATCCAAGACATTTTAGAGTTACTACATGTATCATTTTCCAATTCCAACCATATAACAATTTAACGAAGAAGAAACTTCGCCATGAATACTATGAGTAGAACCTAAGGACATATTTGTCCATATGCAACAGCGGAGCGTGTCTCTCTCCCATAAAGTGAATGCTAGGATCCATTTTATTCAAACAAAACAAAAAACAAAAACAAACCGACGCTCCAAGCAAAGTGCATAAGATGTGGCCGAATAAAAATATAGTTTCGGGGAGGAACCCGATAATGTTGTCGATGAAGAAGGGGATGCCTTGGGCATCCCCAAGCTTAGACGCTTGAGTCTTCTTAATATATGCAGGGGTGAACCACCGGGGCATCCCCAAGCTTAGAGCTTTCACTCTCCTTGATCATATTGCATCATACTCCTCTCTTGACCCTTGAAAACTTCCTCCACACCAAACTCGAAACAACTCATTAGAGGGTTAGTGCATAATAAAAATTCACATGTTCAGAGGTGACACAATCATTCTTAACACTTCTGGACATTGCATAAAGCTACTGGACATTAATGGATCAAAGAAATTCATCCAACATAGCAAAAGAGGCAATGCGAAATAAAAGACAGAATCTGTCAAAACAGAACAGTCCGTAAAGATGGATTTTATTAGGCCACCAGACTTGCTCAAACGAAAATGCTCAAATTGAATGAAAGTTGCGTACATATCTGAGGATCATGCTCGTAAATTGGCGTAATTTTCTGAGCTACCTACAGGGAGATAGACCCAGATTCGTGACAGCAAAGAAATCTGGAACTGCGCAGTAATCCAAATCTAGTACTTACTTTTCTATCAAAGACTTTACTTGGCACAACAAAACATAAAACTAAGATAAGGAGAGGTTGCTACAGTAGTAAACAACTTCCAAGACACAAATATAAAACAAAAATACTGTAGGTAAAAACATGGGTTGTCTCCCATAAGCGCTTTTCTTTAACGCCTTTCAGCTAGGCGCGTAAAGTGTATCTCAAGTAACATCGAAAGATGAAGCATCAACATCATAATTTGTTCTAATGATAGAATCATAAGGTACCTTCATTCTCTTTCTAGGGAAGTGTTCCATACCTTTCTTGAGAGGAAATTGATATTTAATATTACCTTCCTTCATATCAATAGTAGCACCAACGGTTCGAAGAAAAGGTCTTCCCAATATAATGGGGCAAGATGCATTGCATTCAATATCCAAGACAACAAAATCAACGGGGACAAGGTTATTGTTAACCATAATATGAACATTATCAACTTTCCCCAAAGGTTTCTTTTTAGCATTATCAGCGAGATTAACATCCAAATAACAATTTTTCAATGGTGGCAAGTCAAGCATATCATAGACTTTTTTAGGCATAACGAAATACTTGCACCAAGATCACATAAAGCATTACAATCAAAATCTTTGATTCTCATTTTAATGATGGGCTCCCAACCATCCTCTAGCTTTCTAGGAATAGAAGTTTCAAGTTTTAGTTTCTCTTCTCTAGCTTTTATGAGAGCATTTGTAATATGTTTTGTGAAAGCCAAATTTATAGCACTAGCATTGGGACTCTTAGCAAGTTTTTGTAAGAACTTTATAACTTCAGAGATATGGCAATCATCAAAATCTAAATCATTACAATCTAAAGCAATGGGATTATCATCCCCAAGGTTGGAAAAATTTCAGCAGTTTTATCACAAGCAGTTTCAGCAGTTTTAGCAGTTTCAGGTAATTTTGCGCGCTTTGCACTAGGAGTAGAAGCATTGCCAACACCAATTATTTTACCATTGATAGTAGGAGGTGCAGCAACATATGAATCATTAGCATTGCTAGTGGTGGTAATAGTCCAAACTTTAGCTACATTTTCCTTTTTAGCTAGTTTTTCATTTTCTTCTCTATCCCACCTAGCACGCAGTTCAGCCATTAATCTTATATTCTCATTAATTCTAACTTGGATGGCATTTGCTGTAGTAGTAATTTTATCATCTAAATCCTCAGGTTTAGCAGCCATTTTATTAATTAAAGAAGATTGTGATGCAGACATGTATGAGATTCGGTTTTCAGCATCAGCAAGTTTAGTTTGCAACCCCGAGATCTCCCTATTCAGATTTTCAAGTTGATTCCCTATATTCTTCAACAAGGTAGATTGCTCATTCATTGTTTTAGTAAACAATTTATTTTGCTCATATTGTGATTGCATGAAGCTCTTAGTGGATCTTTCAATTTCCAACATCTTCTCTTCATTAGGTGAAACATATCTACCATGAGAATTACCATTAGCGAGGATATGGCCTAGAATCATTATAATTGTTATTTTTAATGAAATTCACATCAACATATTCTTTTTGAGCAACCAATGACGCTAACGGAACATTATTATAATTAACATTAGGCCTACCATTTGCAAGCATAGACATAATAGCATCAATCTTATCACTCAAGGAAGAGGTTTCTTCGACAGAATTTACCTTCTTACCTTGTGGAGCTCTTTCCGTGTGCCATTCAGAGTAATTAACCATCATATTATCAAGAAGCTTTGTTGCTTCACCAAGAGTGATGGACATAAAGGTACCTCCAGCAGCTGAATCCAATAAATTCCGCGAAGAAAAATTTAGTCTCGCATAGAAGGTTTGGATGATCATCCAAGTAGTCAGTCCATGGGTTGGGCAATTTTTAACCAGAGATTTCATTCTTTCCCAAGCTTGAGCAACATGTTCATTATCTAATTGTTTAAAATTCATTATGCTACTCCTCAAAGATATAATTTTAGCAGGGGGATAATATCTACCAATAAAAGCATCCTTGCATTTAGTCCATGAATCAATACTATTCTTAGGCAGAGATAGCAACCAATCTTTAGCTCTTCCTCTTAATGAGAAAGGAAACAATTTTAATTTTATAATGTCACCATCTACATCTTTATATTTTTGCATTTCACATAGTTCAACAAAATTATTGAGATGGGCAGCAGCATCATCAGAACTAACACCAGAAAATTGCTCTCGCATAACAAGATTAAGTAAAGCAGGTTTAATTTCAAAGAATTCTGGCTGTGTAGCAGGCATAATGTGGCGTAGTAATAGGTGTGCATATATGTGTGTGTATATGTATACACACACACACATGTATTGCTGTAAG
>NC_061510.1:385353345-385390301 GCF_022539505.1 Lolium rigidum
AAAAAAAAATGAAAATGAAAATTTGTTAATTTTTTCCTAATAGTAGATTGCATAACATACAAGAATCTGAATTTTTTATTTTTTAAATTTTCTATCGTTTTCTTTTCTATTTTACAGTGTTAAAAAAGGCGGTCCACAGGGGGGGATGGAGGTGCGTGGGGAGTAAAAAAAATCCGAAAACCCTTTAGTCCCGGTTGCGTGGTAGTACAAACCGGGACTAAAGGGTCATGCGTCGGCCGCAGCCCACCATAGCCCTTTAGTACCGGTTGGTGGAGCATTAGTCTCGGTTCACCTCCCGAACCGCGACTAAAGACCCCATTAGTCGCGGTTCGAATATTTTGGGGACTAAAAGGGGCATATGGAAGCTTCTTTTTCTACTTTTCGATAAAGGATGTTTTATTACTTTGGGAAGCAATTATATCCAACCTCTACATAACTAGCTGGGATGCTTCTTTTTCTACTAGTGGCTCCATGTCCTTGTACATCGAAAATTGATGTCTACATATGAGCATTGTTGGATCACGCACATATACGTTCCTGACTTCCTGTCAAACCTCTCACCGGCTTCGGCTGACAGGGTAAAATCAACATTGTATCACCTCTAAAGAAAACACTCACCCAGACTATGCGAGCCACCATGTAAGCTGTAGACGCTACCTCCTCTCCTCCTGATCCGATCACGTGGGTAGACATACACACATCCTTCTGGCTCTCTTGCGTCCCAACTCGTTCCGTGAGATGCAGAGGCAATAGAAGTGTGTGTTGCTTGACTCGCTTCTGCCCGCACGCTGATCTAAAGTCGTTGCTGAGAGGCGCGGCCGCTGTCTTGCTAGATGGGCACACGCTGCTGCGCGCGGCCTATCTTCGACCTTGGCGGCTTCACCTCCGTCAACCGTCGGTGCCGTCGACAGCAACCTTAACGGGCATATGCTAAGTGGGCATGATGAGGGCATCTCTGACGCGGCGATGGAAACGGACGTTGAGCGACCGTTATTTACATCCGTCGTGATTGAAAATACATCTAGGCTCTGCTCTAGCGAGATGACGCAAAGTGACCGGTCCATCCGCGGCGATGTAAACCTGGCTCAAACATACGTCAGGTTTTCGTCTCCGCGATATGCGCGGTCGCCGAGCGTCCTCCTTTTCTTACCCGGTCCTGCATGGCAGGGACAACGAAATCGAGCTCTTCGATTAACTTATTTTTCCTTTTTTTTGCTGCCCTAGTGCGACGCCACCACCCCAATCCCACCCGCCGCCGTCCCGCCGCAGTACTCGCCATTAGCTCGGATATCGCCGCGCGGGAGAGCAGGATCGTAGTCGGGGTAGGCTCCAGCGCGGACATGTCGCCTGTTTTGGGGTCAAACGTTGCCGGTTGCGCCGCCCGACCTCGGCACCCACGACCTGCTCGGTCAATTGTGCCGGTAGGTTTCTTACTCGTGTTTTCAGCGCTATTGTGCGCGGTCATTGATCCGCAGTTCATACCCACGCAGATGGACATGTGGCAGATGTTGGATAAGTTCCGCGCGGAGGTCGTTGACTCCTCTTCTGATGAGAAGTCCGATCAGTCGACGCAGACAATTGGCTACTGTTGCGGCCTCCATCATCCACGAGTTCAATTTAAACCAGGCGCCGGTGCACCGGGGCTCTGTCAAGGGCCGCTCAAAAAACCTGCCGCGCAACAGAGTGGAAGGGCACCTCCGACTCCACGCGGACTACTTCGACCGCACCAATCCGGTGTTCCCGGGAAAAAAAATGTTCCGGCACCGGTACAGGATATCAAGCGACCTGTTCATAGTCATTCTATGGGGTATCAGAAACTACGACCCCTACTTCCAATGCAGGCGCGATGCAATAAGTACGCTAGGCTTCACCTCCTACCAAAAATGCCCCGCGGCTATTCGCGTGCTATCATATGGAATGACTGCTGATATATTCGATGTGTATCTTCGAATGGGTGAGAGCACCTGTCTTGAGTCCATATGTACAGGTTTTGCCGAGCCGTGATTGCCGTGTTCAGACAACATTATTGTAGGGAGCCAACAGTTGAGGATACAAGGTGGCTGTTGTCTATCAACGAGTCTAGAGGTTTTTCAGGAATGATTGGCAGCATAGATTGCATGCACTGGGAGTAGAAGAACTATCCATTTGGATGGCAGAATCAGTACAGCGGGCATGTGGAGGGACGGAATGTCATTCTTGAAGCTATCATATCTCAAGATTTATGGATTTGGTATTCATTCTTTGGCATGGACGGTTCCAACAATGACATCAATATGTTGCAACGATCACCGGTTTTCAACAGGCTTATGCAAGGCAAAGCTCCCCGGGTGAGCTACGAGGTCAATGGAAATGAATATGACAAGCCATATTATCTTGCTGATGGCATCTACCCTGACTGGGCCACACTGGTAAAGAGTGTCCGTTCCAAACTCGAAGAAGACGAGGAGGTTTGCCAAGATGCAAGAGGCTTGCCGGAAAGATGTGGAGCAAGGATTTGGTGTGCTCCAAGCTCGGTGGGCAACTGTCCGTCACCTGGCAAGAACATGGTCGCTGAAGACCATGCATGAGGTGATGACATGCTGCGTGATCATGCACAACATGATCGTTGAGACCGAGCGTCCTGATGGCCGCGATAAGAACTAGTGGGATTTTCGAGGTGAGCTGGTTGCGCCAATCCCTGGGGCTTTATCTTGGAGGACTATCTGCATATGAATGTAGAAATCATTAACGAGACCATGTGCAAACACCTGCAGACGGATCTGATTGAGCATCAGTGGGCATTGCCTGACCATGAAGACAATGCCTAGAGGAATACCATCTTATTTTCATTAGGACTTTTTAAAATTTGGATGTAATAACTATGACTTCGTTGAAACTGTTTATTTTGTTGTTTTCAAACATCCTAATTCATGCCGACGCGGAAATGCGTCGGACCGCTGGAGGCACCCCCAGGTGCAAACGGACGCGTACAAAAACTGTCATTTTCGCGTCCGCGGGCGACGCAAACAAACGCACGCGGACAATTTGGATGTCCGATTTGCGTCGCCCTGTTGGAGATGGCCTGACGACCAATTTTCGACATCATGGTGGCTCCACCATCAACCGCCGCTGCCGTCGTCCGCAATCCACGTGCGTCAGGATCACGGTGGAGTAGAAGAAGCGGCCACGCCCCACAAGGAGGACATGATCCGCGACAAGGTGGGACTTTGGTCCCTGGCGCATGTAGTGTTGTTGGCTTGCCCGCCATCACTCCAGCCTCCATCCAAGGACTGTTCTAGCAATCTGGTGAGAGGTTTGCAGGCCGACGATGGTGGAGACGTTCTAGCGCTTGGACACGGCGTGAGATTCGCTTAGCGATTCTGCGGCTCCGGACGACGTGCAGGGTGGTTTTCGTGGTCTCACCTCATGGTCTCTATACATAAAGGAATCGAACCGATCGGTTTCCTTTGCAGCATCGATGAGTTTCCTCTACCAATAGCAACCAAACGTTTCCAATGTCCAGGTGGGTTTTCGATCGAGGGAGTCGAGTTCTTTTTATACTGGCACCCACGGCCGCGTGGTCGAGGGCAGTTCGCGTCGGAGCCGTCAACCACAGTTCGTGTTGTCGGAGCAGTTTAGTTGAGTATGTCTGCACGTATTGATTGGGAAGGACGGACGAAGGACGGTTTTTTCTTGGTGGCCAGAACGATCGCGATATAATCCGGTTTTTCTATTTGCTAGGATCTTTTTCACGTACCAATACTAATCTGAGGCCCGGTTGCAGATCGGAAGGCACTTGGAATCCTGGTTTTTTTAACGGACGAAAATTTGTTTCGATTTTTTGACTTACCAACACCACCGATCCGTAACTTATTAGTAGAGATTAGTAGAGATAAATCCCCTCCCTTGGTCGACCCTATCTCCTTAAGTATCTTGGGTTCTGGAGATCATTTGGCTTGTGGGCCTGGCACGCTGATGGGCCTCTCCAATAGCTTCGCGTTCGCCAGTTCTCCTCTTCTCCTTCAGTGCCTTTTCAAATGGCATGTCGTGACAGTATGCTTTGCTGATGCCACTCATTCCCAACTCCCAACAAATGTTCACACATTATCAGAAATATGCAGTCGCACCTTGAGCCGATGTGGACGGCTTCGTTATACTCCAGGCGAGGTCCATTGACAATTTCAACAGGGAAGGTGAAGCTGAACCTTTTGAAGAATTTCAAGAAATATGGATCAAGATTGTTGGCATCCCTCCTAAATGGTTGATATGGAAGACAATCTGTCAGATATCTACCACGCTGGGTGTCCTTGTCAACATTGACTGGCATGGTATTTTCAGAAGCTTTTATAGAGAAGTGAGAGTTAAAGTGGCTATGAGGGACAAGTCCAAAATTCCTACAAACAAATTATTTGAGATGGAGCAATGCTTTTTCTTGGTTGACTTCACTGTTAAGTCTGAGGAGGATGCTATTGATGTAGATGATGATGATGACCCTGCTCAGAACAATAGTGAAGACAAGATTGATGATGAAGCTGAGCTTGAGATGACTTCAAGGCCCTGGAATAAAAAGCAAGAATGGTGAAAACAACAGTAGGATGGAGACCGATCCTTCCATCATTGAATAACAAGGAGGAAAAAATATATCTAGAAATGTTGCTCATCAAGTGCTGGAGTCAAGTGTGAAAGATAGGGTGCTGGGAATTGATCAACATATCCCTGCAACTAGTACTTTGGTGGTGAGCGGTGCTGAGGAGAATATTGGGAATTGATCAACATATCCCAACAGTTTGATGATGAAAGTGAGGAAGATGATGGGATTGCAAGGATGGGGCCTACTGCCCCAACACACAAACCTGACCTTCCTATGCCTTCACTAGTTTGGAAGGAGAAGAAGCAATGGGGTCCTGTCCAAGCTACAAGGATGAGCTCCAGAATTCAAAAAGATGGCAAGAGTGTTATTGAGAAGGCTCAAGATCTTAAGAAGGCTAAGAACTTGGAAATCTCTAAAAGGTAATAAAATTCATGGTTTCCCCAATTCTTTTGATGCCCTTGACAATCAAGTTTTGTTTGATAAAGCAAAAAATGCTGGCATTAGAATGGGTCACAATGATAAGAATGTTGATTCTATTATTAACAAAGTTAAAGAGATTAAAATTAATAGACTTAAATATTTGCATGTTTCCAACCCTGCCTTGTTCCTCCCTGTGGACATAAGTGTATCTATGGAAGAGATGAGAATGGGTGCTGATTATGAAAATGTTGGCTCTCTGAATCTGGATGATCACATTAGTCATGTCCCTGATGAGGATGAACCTAGGACAATAGTCTATAGTAGAAAAGGGGTATAAGGAAATGGATTATTAAGAATGGTAGTAGCCCTAATTTGGAACCCTATAGGTCTTAATAGGCCTGATAAGCTTACTACAGTGCATGACATCATTAGAGAAGTATTCACTGATATTATATGCTTTTTAGAATCTAAGAAAGAAGACTTTACAATGTTACAGTTGCAACAGTTGGATCCTTGGGGGAAATTCTCTTGGAATTGGTTGCCAGCTGTTAAAATTGATGGTGGCATTATTGTTGGTATTAATATTGATTTGTTTGACATTGTCAAATGGGATATTTTTACTTACTATGTCTCTGTTCAAATAAAATATAGAAAAGATAATGTGGTTTGGTGAGCTATGGCTGTGTATGGATCTGCTTATGAGGAACATAAGCTGGATTTCATCAATGAGTTGCATAATGTGTATGCCTGTTGGAATGGACCTACACTAGTAGGTGGTGACTTCAACCTCATTAGAGAAATATGTGAAAAGAATACTGGTAATATAAATTAACACTGGGCTAACCTGTTTAATGATAGGATTAATAAGTTCAGTTTAATGGAGCTTAAAAATCCTAATAGACAGTTTTTTTGGGCTAATAATCAAGAAAATCTGGTCATGGCCTTATTAGATACAGTTTTTCTGTCTACTTGTTGGGACTCTCTGTTTCCTACTAGTAGTCTCTCTTCCAAAGCTAGAGTTGGTAGTGATCATACACCTATCATTGTGGACGCTGGTTCTTTGAAGATTCCACATGAAAAATAGTTTAGGTTTGAGAAATGGTGTCTTAATGTTGAGGGGTTTGATCAAGTGGTGGCCAAGTTTCAGCAAACTCCTTGTCATCTTCAAACATCTATTGATAGATGGAAATTTAAATACAAGGAAAGGGTTGAAAGGGTGGGCAGCTAATATTGAATCTGCTCAAAGAAAACTTAAGCAACAATTGGTTGCTGAGTATGATTTACTTGACATTACTTCTGAAACACAATGCTTGTCTCGTGTTTCTAAGTCTAGAATGAAAAGTATCTCTACTAAACTTACTAATATTTGGAGAAATGAGGAAATTAAGGCCAGACAAAGGTCTAGGGAACGTTATATTCTAGAGGGTGACCGTAATACTGCTTATTTCCATTCTGTAGCAAACCATAGGAGGAGGAAGAAGCAAATATGTCAACTTCAAGGTGATTCGAGCATGGTAGATGATAATAAAGGTATGCTTGATATTGATGTGAAGTATTATAAGAACCTTTTTTGTCAAGAACCTTGTCTTGATATTGCTTTAGATGAAGATTTTTGGGACCCTGAGGACATGATTTCTAAGGATCATAATCACATGCTTGATGCTGTTTGTACTGAAAAGATGTGCAAGAGGCTATTTTTGGTTCTTATGCTGAGGGTGCTCCTGGCCCTGATGGTTTCTCTTTTTTTTATCAAGACTTTTGGGAGCTCATTATAGATAATTTCGTGGAGATGGTCAAAGAGACTGGAATTAAGGGAACTTAGATCTATTCAGGTTGAATTTTTCTCTTTTGACTTTGATTCCAAAAGAGGCTGAAGCTGTGACTATACATAAATTCAGACCCATTGCTCTAAACAATTGTAGTTTCAAGATTTTCTCTAAGTGTGCCACTAATAGGCTGGGGGTGGTTAGTCAAAAACTTATTTCACCAAACCAAACAACTTTTATTAAGGGAAGGTATATTCTTGAGAGTGTTGTCTCTGCCCATGAAATAATTCATAATGCAGTGCATAATGGCCAATCTGGTTTTTTTTTAAACTTGACTATGAGAAGGCTTATGATAGGGTTGACAGGGCTTTTCTCTTAGGAACTATGAGGATGAGAGGTTTTATCCCAAAATGGATGTCTATCACTGAAGGATTGTTGCATAATGGTTCTGTAGGTGTTAGGATTAATGATTTTAATAGTTATTTTTCCTGACCAGTAGAGGTGTGAGGCAGGTGATCCTATTTCCCCCATCCTTTTTAACTTTATGGCTGATGTTTTTACCAACATTCTGTCTAAAGCTGTTGTTAATAGACAACTAGTTGGCATGCTACAAGAGCTGGGAGGTGGTGGGGTGTTATCAGCATGCAGTATGCTGATGATACCTTTTCTTAGAAAATAACCTGTCATCTGCTATAAATCTAAAGTGGATCCTGTCCTGTTTTGAGCAAATGTATGGTATGAGAATCAACTTCCATAAATGTTATTTGGTTCCTATTAATATAGATGAAGGTGATGCACAACTTGTGGCTCAAGCTTTGAGATGTAAGCTGGGTGAGTTCCCCATGCAATATTTAGGGGTTTCTCTGCATCACAGTAAACTTAGGAGAGAAGATATTCAACATGTGGTGGATAAAATCTTGAGAAAAGCTGCTAGTTGGAGGTGAAAGATTCTTAATCATGCTGCTAAGTTGGAGCTAGTTAGAAGTGTTCTTGCCAGCATTCCTATTTATTTGCTTAGTGTGATCAAATTTCCCAAGTGGGCTATCACTCTAATTAAGTCTCAGATGCCTCACTGTCTCTAGGATGACTATGAGGGACATCATAAATATCATTTAGCTAATTGGGCTTTGGTCACTAGAAAAAAATAGTTTGGTGGCTTGGGCATTCCTGACTTATCAGAGATGAATATGTGCCTTTTAACCTCCTGGATTAAAAGATATAATTTGAATGAGAACAAACTTTGGAAACAAATTATTGATGTTAAGTATAGTGTTGACAACCCAAATATTTTCTCCTGCTCTGCTAGTGGTGCTTCACCTTTCTGGAAAGGGGTGATGTGGGCTGCTAAAGCTGCCAAGATGGGATATCAATGGAAAGTGGGGGATGGTAAGAAGATTAAGTTTTGGGAAGACCATTGGTTTTGATCTTGCAGTCTAGCTATTCAATATTGGGAAGTCTACTTCCTGGTTAATGAGCAAAACAAAACCATTGCTGAGCTCCGGGATGGGGGAGACTTGAAAGTAACTTTTAGAAGATGTTTTGATCATAGGTTGATGGTGCAATGGTTGGAAATCCAGCAAATTGCACAATCCATTACCCTGAATAATGATAATGATGTTCTAATCTGCATGTGGGAAGCTAATGGGGTTTATAGTGTGAAGTATATGTATGCTGTGGTGAATTTTGGGGGGATCAAACCTGTTGATATTCATTGTGTTTGGAAATTGAAAGTTCCCCCCCCCCCAAAATTCATTTTTTCCTCTGGTTGCTGTTTCATAACAAGTTACTCACTAGAGAAAACTTGGTCAAAAATGTTGATGACTTGACTTGTGTGTTTTGTAATGATGTTGAATCTTGCCAACATTTATTTTTTGACTGTGTGGTTGCTTCCAATTTGTGGAAAGAGATAGGGTTGGTCTTGGGTCTTAGGATTCAAGTTACGAACTTATCCGATGTTACTGTGATGTGGAAGGATAAGAAAAATAATGCTCCTCTTAATATGATTTTTGCTGCTATCTTGAGAACTATCTAGACTACCAAAAATGATCATGTTTTCAATCGAACTCAATGGCTTGGAATGCAGATTATGTGGAGGCAAGTGGTCAGCAGTTGTCCTCAATGGAAAATTCTATTGAAGGAAGAAGAAAGAGGAAGAATGAACATGCCGCTGAGCAAGCTGGAGGTGCTAGCTCGGCTGTCGCCGCTGCTGTCGTGGCCGGAGCCTAGCTGACCCCACAGAAGAGGACGAGATCGACGCTGGAGGTGTGTGACATGAACATGGTGCGAGGTTTTGGGCCGACACTGATCACAGCGGAAGACCTAGCGAGGACTTTGGAGGCCAACGCGTTGATGCTGGTTGGCGATGGTGCCGGCTTCAAGGTGCTGGAGCGACCTTGAAAACATATCCTGTTGTGGTGCTGTTTGATCTTGTGCTCTCCTCTCCTCCCTCACTGCGGCAAAAACCTCTAGCTTTATGATCTGTCTGTAAGAAATGGTGTTGGGTGGTGAACTAGTAGGCATTCGTCGTGGGTCTTGTGGTTTTTGTTTAACTGGAATGATTGTATGTCTCTATGGTTTCAGAAATGGAACCACGGTTTGGAGCACTGTTTTTCTAAAAAGGTCAAACAAGTTGGACTGGACGGGCTATCAAGGCTTGTGTTGTGGTGGATTTGTCAAGAAAGTATATATGGCCAAGAATATATGAGTTGGTAGATGAAATAGACTATGTAATATATAGATTTATGGTCAGTGGTACTGAGGTTATTTATATACACTTTCATGGTTTCATCTTTCACTCACAAATCACAATGCAGGGATTCCACATAGTAAGCAGGCTTAAAAATAGGAGAGATGTTTTGGCTCTTGGTTTCATTTACTTTCTTTATTTTAAAATGCATCTTTGATATATTTTGATATGTCAATAAGTTCCAAACGAAAAATTCACGTGTATATCTTTACATGCTACGTAAGTACAAACTCTTTCCGTAAAAAATCAACTTGTCACTAGGGCTGTGTAAAAAAGATGAAATTTGGTGCTAAAAATAAGGATTTTTGTGAGACATGTTTTTTACATCGAGCACTAAAAATATAGTTTTTTCGTGAAACTATATGGAATCGCATAGATTGTCGAGATGTACATATAAGAAAATTTATTTAAATTTTTAATAATTAGAAATATGTTTTTTGAGTGGAGGGAGCATACGAAGATCAGGATTGAATTTCCTGTCAAAAACATTGTTCCGTGTATGTGGGAAAAGAATGATAATATATTGAATTCTTCTTAGGTACACCCCTTCGCTAAACTTAAACACGCACATGGCCCAAATTTCTCCGTACCCCTTTATAATTAAAGGTATGACTAGACCATGAATGCGCGCGTTGCTGCGCCCGTCCATTTTTAAGAGAAGGGCTATAGAAATTCCTAAAAATAACTTAGATAATAGAAGCATCTATTTCTACATGACTAAAGTATTCAACTCTAATAGGAACTTCATGTTCTACAGATTTCAACTCTTACATCCATCTCATTTTTGAGAGAAGAGCTATAGAAATCCCTAAAAAAAACTTAGATAATGGAAGCATCTATTTTTACATGACTAAAGTATTCAACTCTAATAGGAACTTCACGTTCTACGGAGTTCAACTCTTACATCCATATAAATGGCTATGCCTTCAAGTTTATATAGACTAAACAATCGAATTATAAAGTTTAGCAAGCCTGTATCTGACCAAGGAAAGGGCGGAGAAATCCATCAGCCAACACACCATACTGAATGCCTGCAAAAGCACACACATTGCTAAAAGCTGAATCAATGCAAGCATTTAATAACTCAAGAAAAGAAATTAATATGAGAAAATGTCCATCAGGAAAAGGATGTCGAGATGAACTGATCCAAATCAAGCCCTAGCCTGCTGAAACATGAAGTTTCCTACCAAAGGCAAAACGGTAGCCATTTAGACCTTAAAACTCCTGAATGAGAGGCACCAATAAACTGAGAACATTTATTATATACGCTCAGCTGAACCCTTGTCCTTGAGTAGCTTTCCTTCATCAGCCTAGTCAGATCACAAGTATATAGGTAATATTCATATTTCGTAAATGATAATGATTTGTGAAGATATATTGATGGTATTGTCATAGTTGCACAAGACAGGGAAACTATGTAATGAAGTAATAATTCTAGCTAGTAGGACAAATATTATTAGGTTGGCCAAATGTAAATATCTAACTGAATATTTGAAGCATTGCTCAGAACTAATGCATGGCAATATGAAGTGCAATGCTGAAACTACAAAAGTCCAAACATAACACAAACCATCATTTAGAAGTTATTTCTTGGTTTACAGATCTTGCTATTTATAGCAGAGCTACTGCTATCTAATAATATGTAAGAGTTAAGCAACAAAGATAGTAGAATCAAACAATCCATTTTTAGCACCATGGAAAAATACAAAAAATAAAGGTAACAATACAGAGGTAGAAGTATAAACAAAGGTGATCAACAAGTACAAAACTGTCAGTTCTGGTCTTGCATCAGGAGCAGCACAATACACGTTGTTCTCTATCCACTCCTGGCCCCGAATAATCCATGGATTTCATCTGAACAACACAAATTAAAGTCAAAATCTATTAGTGCTCAGCTGTTTATCCTTCAAGGTAGAACTTTGTCTTTACAATTTGACAGAGGTTCAATTGCATAAATTTTATAGAAAACCCGTTGTGCAGTGTAAATCACATATAAAACATCTAATTGTACTTCTATTTGTTAAAAAACAATTACACCATTTCTTCCCCTGTGGATGGCTTGCTCTTTCCCAAATGGAACCTGGCATGCATGGATAGTAATGCATAAATTAACAAGAGCTAATACGCAAGTGCTGTATGTTTATCGCATAACACAAAACACAACAAGACAGCCCTAAAGCAGATTGTTCATGGTGACAGAACTTGTAATAACAACTCAGTTCTAACAAAAAATAAGACTAAATTGATGGCGTAAAAAAATACTCAACTCTTAGCACAAAATGCTAGACAACATATCACCCCTACAGCAGCTCAGTTTGGCCCAAGTCACAGTTTATTGAGTTGTCAGCAAAGCCTAGATGGCACCAGAAAATATAAACAAGATGTTGTGAACAAATTGACAGAGGTGCAAAAATGGTTATACTACTAACATAATCATGGCTAGTACATGTAAAAAAATCACTGCTAGTAGACATTTAGTTTTATAATTTCAGTATTTCACTTATTATTGATGTCGAAACTGGAAACAATCTTAAGAAATAATAACAAAAGATAACCAATGGCTTGACATTTGATGGCTGACAATATATAGTATGCAACAACCATTATTCAGAAACAAGTGATGGCGTGTAATACTAAAACAGAGCAGAGCTTGGCATCCTAAAAGAATCATGGTTAGTACACATGTAGTGCTCTAATTTCAGTATTTCACTTATTCATATAAAGAAATAATCTGAAGAAAAAATGCCAAAAGTAACCACTGGTTTGACATGTGATGCATGGCAACATACAATAACCCTTATTCAGAAGCAAGCAGGCGCATGCGATACTTAAATAGAGCAGACCATATGTAGAATGAAGAAAATTGGTTAAGCACAGCCTAGCAGTCTCCTCTAAGCCGTGACTTATCAAAAAAAAAAATTCAAATCCAGTGGCTCCTTGAGTTAATATAGAAAATATAGTCATTGTGATCGTCCCAATGGTAGAAAAATAGAAAGTGTAAGTGTGGTGTTCCCACGAGCTAATGAAAAGGAAAGCAAGGGGTAGAATAATTCACACATACTTGTCATACAAGCTGACCATATACTACAAAGAGTGATTATATAGGTATATCTTTCTATTACCTTCTATTTCTATTCTTATGCACAACAATCCAGGAAGATACCTAGAGTATTGGCTTAGATTTTAGTTGTCACAGCACATCGGATCTCCTAAATTAAGTGAATCACAAGCATGTGCACACAATCGTCAATTGATCCTGCAAAAGGGGGAGCCAGAATCAATACAATCTCAAGAAACACAATAAATAATATGCGAAAAATTTGCCATTTTACTATCTTTCGTCTAGGAAAAGAACAATAGAAGTATAATTATGGTATACTCCAGGTTAAGTTACCTATTTTTGAAGTCTGGATTTACTTATCATTTCAAAAATGCTTTTTAGATCCTCGTGCCAAAGCTCATCCTTGGAACTGATATTTAGAATACCAATGAACACAAGTAGACATCATAGAGGTCACCATAGATAAGGTTCTCAATGATCTCTAACATGAACAATGGGGAAATAATGTTAAACAAACAAAAAACATTCTTTTCAATATTAGTACCATTAGCAAGTGCTTTCTTCGTTCCGTCGCTTTGAACCCTGGGCTTATATATCGATGGTAATGAAGAATAATGTTGAAAAACACGAAGAAAAAGAACTGCACTCTCAGTCCCTAAAAAACCAGGACGATGCCATGTGGCATTACCCAGGAACAATAAAATGATAGAACAAACTCGACTCCATCTGCAAGAATTAGTAAGAAAATACCTTCATCAAGACAAGGCTCCAACATGCACCATCCTCATGGTGTGCGTGGTAACATCCTAAGCAAACACCTACAGACAAATACATCCGTTGATTAAAGTTGAGAGGAAGGAGAAGAAAAAGGGGCTTGCACGACTCGAAATTACCATGATCATTACCGTGCCGGCCGTTTCAGTTACCTCGAGCGAAAGGAGAGTTATTCGTCCGATGATTGGCCTGGTCCATAGGGGTTAGATGACTCGTAGGACCGTACAGAGGGAGCCCAATCCACAGCCTGCACGGCATACAAGCTTCACCGGCGCGGGAGAACAAACCAAATAAGGGGTCAGCCTACTCTAAATCCGGCTGAAATAGAAGAAAAAACGGCAAGCTGCAGGCGTTCATACCCTCACGTCGATGTTTCTTCGGGAGTGGGAATCACCTCAAGGGATTTTTGCTCCTTCGGTGCTTTACTCCTCCGTGGCGCAGGCATATCAGAAACGGCAGCGCAAGTGTCTCTAGATCTGACATATGAAGGAGCCGACAAAATTGTCCATATAAAAGTTAAATAAAGTAAACCAAATAGGCGAGGAAACTGCATGGACAGTAATACCAAACATTCAATCTTAGTAAATTTATACATACCCTGAATCAATACGGACAATCTTAATTTGAGGCCAAGCGGCAGGATCAACCTGGTTTACATCCCAGCGTAGGACTGTGTACGAATTTCCAAGATCTAGGAGCAAGCTGGAGCAGAAAAACATGTAAAATCCTAACAAAGAACTAACAACAAATCTCACTTATTTATTTAGATCAAGGTCAAGTGCTCCAGGCCATTCACCCAAGTGCAGATGCGGACATGATCGAATTTGTTCCAAAGATTAAAAGGGTGAAATAAACCATTAATAATGAGATTGCAAGGCATGTACTTCATATTTAAGAAATAATGCTTGTAAGTAGCTTACCTGGATTGCTTTCAGACTGGAGGATGCGCACTGCGCACACCATAGAACGATGTTGTTCACCATTCACATCAAGGCAGCAGCATCTACTTAGAGATCCGAGACGAAGCGGTGAAGGGCAAAGCAGTGATGAGGTGGTGGTGGACTTCTAGGGATGGATCTTTAAGGGCTCTCCTGTATTTTTGAGTCATCGCCTCCTACAAGACGAGGACTGAATCCAGGCACTTCCTCTTTTGCATCCTCAAGCATTTGTATCCTTCTCATCGAAAAAAATTCCCGTCTGTGGTCACCGCCGCATGATCCCTGGTCTAATCACTGAAGAAACACATGGATTAAGAAATAGAGTGATAGAAATACCAAAAAAGTGAAAGCAAGGAGACGGAACACATCGCTGCAGAATAAAGAAAAAGAAAGATGAAATAGGTAAGATCAAAACAAACATCATGAAATAGGTGACAAGAGGCGGCAAGGGAGAAACTGCCCTCCACACCAATTGGAGAAAACTGCGGCGATGGCGATTGGCGAATCATTTACAACATCAAGAGATCTCTTCTGTAAGGGTAGGATAATTGCGCCACTGATGGAAGAAGAAGCGGCAGCGGTCCCGCGGGCCACGGCGGCATTGCGTCTCCCGTACAAGCACATGAGTCAAGGCCCGTTTAACATTTTTTGGCCCAATTGATCAGGTGATGTCCAGGTAGATGTCCAGAGAAGCAGTCCTCGAGACGTTGGGCTGGTCAGAATGGGCGGACTATGCACTTAAACGGCCCAAAACGCTGTGGTGGCTCCTAGGTGGTTCCATTATACTGTTACTCAATGTGCATTAGAAAATAATTAGAACTTATGTACAACTAATCTGAATGGAGGTCTACCATACGTTTTGGGCGTGCGTGTGGTGTTCTGTAATATCAATTCAGCGACAATGGTGGCTGTGTTCCGACTAATCTTGTGTCAGGTTTCGTGTGTTCGCTCTTCGCCGGGGCTTTCCCATGTTCGTGCTGCATGACCCCAGCAATGGATGGGAATTTGATCACCATATTTGTCTAAATCTACACTTCTGCCACCATGTTACTGTTTGGTGCATGTTTCCTGCGTATGCATAGGTTTCTTTACAGATGACCACAATCCATTTAGCCTGTCCATGGAGTTACTGGTTGAGTTTGGGTGTTGAGTAGTTTGGCAGAGGTCCATTGCATTAGCTTAAGTTGCAATGCATGTTCAATAACAATGCAATTGTTATCTGAATTTTGTATGGCCTCCTTAAAAGTGGGAAATTCCAGGAAGGGTGGTGTAGAAACATGGATAATTAATTGAGCAGTATGAGAAATTTTTACGAGGAACAAACAGTTTATTGACTGGAAAGTTTGGGAGAAAAAAATAAATACGAGTAGGCTGACAATGGAGAGACGATTTTGGGGATCTTTTGGCCGAGCTGCTCTCACGCTCCTCTGCATGCTTTAGGTTTGTCCATAACTCCTTAACCTTTGCATTATTTGCAACAGATGAGATATTGGTAGTCAACGAATTTTGCTCATGTGCTATGTGTGGTTATTGTCGACCGACAGTCTAATAGTACTATTCCCGACCAATTGTGGGACATCGATCGACTTTCCGTAGCGGTTTCTTTCGTCGAGGATCGGATCAAGAGGCAGATAGCAGAAAACGAGACCTAAATTGCATATTTAAAATATTCTTAACAATTCAAGAATATTTTTAGATATGCAATTTAGGTGACTGAAATTTATGGACAGTGTTAGACACCTGAAAATAAATAAAAAATTATCAAATATTCGCAATGATAGTTTTGTTTTCGTAAAAACAATTTCAGTAAAAATCAATCCGCTGCATCTAGTGTACAACTAATTTGGATCCGTACGCATCGTACGCTTGATATGATTGTATGAATGTATTCGTACATCGTTTCGTGTGGCCCTTACTCATTGCCAAAACCCAACAACTTCTCGTTGCCCGTCCTTGTCAGCAGCGGGTCAGAGCAATACGAACACCTCCCAACCCCGAGTAGAACAACGCGTTGGATTTCTCTTCGTGAACTAATGCACCGCCAATTTCATGGCAAGCCTAGGAGGATATGTAGAGCCAGGGGAAGATCCCCTCTTATATGCGCGCCTGACATGGCTGTGTGCATCATTTGATGCAGAGGCCGGAGCTCCCTTTATCTAAAAAAATGCGCGCCTGACCCCGCTCCGGCCAGCGAGCTTTTCACATGCGCCCATGTCCTACAACGAGTCGCTGAATGCCCGGACCCTGCTCCAAACCAGGCCATCGAGTCACCGAGCTTGAATACAGATTCTCCTGGTGAGAGCGTTTCGGCACCGATGCGATCCCGCTTGCCATGTGAGGTGTTTTACGTGAATTCGCACCCGTCGTTCGAATTTACAGACATAAATCAGCGTATTCTGTATTCACACTTGAGGTGAAAAAAATTCCGGGGTCGGAAATGCTGGCATACCACTTGCTACGATCTCGTCCATTGCCCTCGCCTCACACAACGGTTGCTGGATTTTAATTTTCGATTAAATGGCCGGTGTTGCGTGGAGAAGAAGAACGAGAGCAGATAGAAGAAGGGGAGTTGGTTTTACAACTGAATAATCAACGTGTGTAGATCTACTGCTTGCGACGTCTACTTGACAGTTGATGTTGCCTCCATGGTCACGGGCCGGGCCTTGTCTTCCTGGAGCCTTGCTAGACGGACCATGGTCCGTCCAATGTCCCGAAGACGGCTTGTCTTCGGTGTCGTAGCATGTAACCAACTCGATGATACTCCATACTGCCCAAGGATCACTTTCGAGCACCCAAACATTGGCCATCTCGCATCTTATAACTAATGCGCATCATCCCGCTGATGTTCTCTCTTGCTAGTTACACACCGGAGGTCCTACAACTTGTTCACCATGTGAAGATTTAGTCTTACAACTTAAAACTTCTGAAACCGTCGGCCTACATCTTGTATCTAAAGACACTAACACATGTCGCCCTCGGCACCTTCCCATAATCCCTGGCACGGTGAAATTTAGTACAAGGAGACCGTCGTGTGGGCGGCACATGATTGCCTCGTTTTCCCGATGCTTCGAGTTCCCTCCCTCCCCCCCTCCACCTATCTGCAATTTCTGATCCATGCGCTGGCCCAACAAATAAAAACTGCAGGGTTAATTAATCGCCGCACTCGCGCTAGCCCGACATGTAAAAGCCGACAGGTATAACCATGTCAAGGATTATACATATCCGACGCCCTTTTTCACGTGGCAACTGTCAAGTCGAGTTCGCCTTCCCTTTCTCGTAGGCAGCCATTCGATCATAAGTTCACAACTTGGCGAGCACCTCTTCGCTCGTGAGGGGATCCTCAGGCGATTAGGGTTCCTCTGCCTCCCGTCGGCGGCCGCCTCCAATCTGGCCACCTCTGTGGCCTTCGGGCCATGGAGGTGCGATGGATGGCGGCACTCGTCAGCGGGAGGGCTCTGTTTCCTAGTTTTGAGGGCTTTGTTCACCGTCTTTAGGATTTCTGTTTGTAGGGGTGGCACTCAGGTGGTGGTGGCGACGCCTCGTGCAATAATATTTCCCCGGCTTCAATCCCATCTCGATGGCGACGTAGAGAAGTTTGTGGGTGTGGTGTGGTCTTCGAGGTTTTCGTCTTTGGGGATATTCGTCTCCGGAACGGATGTGATCTTTTCGATCCGTTCGACGACTTTCCATCCGCAACCAACAACGTCGGGCTGATTCAGGGAGGAGCGGCGACACGCCGTCAACACGGTCTGGTGGTTGAAGATGAAGAGCTTCTCAAAAATCTCGTGTAATTTTTGTTTTTTCTTAAACTGCTTTGTATTGTTTGATGTTTCTTTTAATGACGCAAGAGAGAAAAAACTTGTCGAGCACCAAAACCTTGGCCATCTCGCATCTTCGCCTCAGTCGATCCCGTTCCCATAACAAACACAGTACTAATAGACAGAGAAAATGCTAGAGAAGAAAACCTCATTTTTTTTGCTCACTTCCGTGAATCAAGACAATCCGGTATGACCTGGACAGAGAGGGATGAGAAGACACGTGGTCGACAGGCTCCCAAAGAGTGCGGATGTATCATCCATACTTGTCACAGGGCGGCAAGGCGTGCCTTGGAGAACATTCCTAGTCGATCAGCTTTACAAAACTGCTCTGGTGTTCAACTCGTCAGCTATAGCACTTCACGAATCCGTAAGTCCATCCTTCCAAGCAAAGCTCTCGCATTTTTTTGTGCAAACCAAACTACGCGACACGACCATCGTTCGACACACTCTCTCAGGTGTTCCTCGAGGGGCAGTCTAAGGTTCCTTTCTGATGCCACTCATTCTAAACTTCAAACAAGTTCGTCTATGTGAAGTTACCATGTACACAGAACGTGACACCTCATTTCTACATGGAGAAACTTTCTGAATTTGCTATGGTATGGAGTGTTTGACGGTTTCAGTAACAATCAATGGAGGTGGAATAAGATCTGATGGATCTGAGTGTATCAACTCGCAAGACAGAGCTAGATAAACCACCAATTTTGGAAATAAGTAATATCTCTAGTCGGGTGAGCTCGGCTGCTGCATATATATATATAGACCGAGACAACCTTGAGAGGTAAGCTTCTAAGACTGTACGACGACAGACATGCCTTGAATAGAGCCAATAAACGAACCTTTAAGCCATGTGATCGTGGGGCAGCGTGCACGCACCACCACTGAACCGAATGATATCCAACCGTTCTACGGAAACAACTAATGATAATTCTGATGTTGCTTCATCTTGTGTGCGTGGCAGTCTACTTTGGAAAAGTCATGCACAACCCTCTAACCGTTACGAACCTTCGATCCTTTTATATCAATAATAGAGGACCATTACAAGGTAGAAGCTCATTACAACTTTTTAGAGGGAGCCGGGATTTAGAGGAAGAGGAGCTCAAGGAGGATCATAAGAATTACACCAAGAGAACATCGCAAACGGGAGTCTACATTACAACACCTGTTGGCCCATGCCCAGAGTCTAATGTCTTCTATACATCTTTGCACAATGGGGGAAAGAGGTTAATCCATCGCATTGAAAACTTTGGAGTTGCGCCGCTTCCAAATGTTTCAAACGATAGCGGAGGAAGTAGTGGCTTCTGCAGTCGAGCAAAACCAAGAGCTGAGCATGGACTGAAAGGAGCGTGGGCCTAGCCGGGAATCGGTTTGAAAGTGGCGCCAGACTTCAGAGGCTTTGGAGCAACCAGTCAAACAAGTGGTCGCTGTATTCGACCTGAGTGCAGAAGGGGCATCCTGCAGTGGTGGTGAGGTTGTAATGGAATCTTCTCTCGTTGGTCGGTAGGCGACGTTGATGAGCAAGCCAAAGGAAAATCTTCCACTTCAAAAGGGTCGTATCTCCCCCAAATTTTTTGCCTGCTTATCCAGCTGCAAGTACCTGCAAGTATTGACATAGAAATCTCGGTTCAAAAGCACTTTGTTAGTGGCGCGACAAAGCCTGATATCCGTATTCCCAGGAAGAAAGGGGAACACGAGAAACCTCAACCGAAAGTAAATTCAGTTCGCTACTTGCAACAGAGGTAAGGCGTGGAACAAGGGAGGAAGAAAATCCCATTAAGACAGATAGAAGGGACAGAGGCATTGGTTCAAGTGACAAGCGAGAAAAGAGGTGGGAATTTTTCGCAGAGGGGGTGGGTCCAAGCCAAAAGTCGAGCCTGCCGTCTCATCCAAAATTATTCTTCAAAACCTCTCCTCCATAAATACATTGTGCTTGTCAGTTTTCTTCACTCGTCTCTTTTAGGAACCCTATCGACCAAAACATCACCTCGGCTATCTACCGGCTCCACATAGTCCTTCTGGCCTTGCCATCGTCGGGAGGGGCATGGAACTTAATCTATGAGTGGATTTTTCGAACAAAAGTAGTTTTTTTTTTTCAAAAGATTAGATTAGGTTTTTGGCCTTTGTCTTCCTTTCTTCAATCATGTCGATGGATACGGTATTGTTTTGAATAAGGATGGTCGGCCCTTCTTTGATGACGAAAGTTCTATCTCGACGTCACAGCTGGTGTTGAAAGAATAAATTTCTATAGGTATGTCACTTCAGATGATCTTGCTTCACTAGACCAGAAACTTCCTCATCATTTGTTGCGAGGAGGATGGTCCTCGTAATATGTTCCAGACTGCTACATCATCGACAATGGTTATTCAAACTCCTAGCTCCCCCCAACGACATCGACTAGCCTTTTTGGTTGCTCTTCGCTAGAATAATGGTGTTCATATTCTTTAAAATGTTGTTGAATTATTTTAGTGGTTGTGTCAAGCCCATAGCCTTGGCACCGTAGCTCAGAATCAAAATACTTGTAAGTCTATGGTTTGGCCTGTACGTCATTGTTTTACGCCAGCCTTCGAAAAAGTTTGGAGACCTCTCTTTTACGTATCTCTACTATTTCCAATAATTCAAACAGCTTGGTATAGAAACAGTTACTTAGAGCATCTCTAACGGTAACCCAAAAAGAGCCCGAAACCGAAAAAGTCCGGCGACTATACGGGGTTCAGGCCGAAAGTGGGCTAGAACGGAGCCCGAACTCGCGGCCTGGCCCGTAAAGTTCGTGGGCCCGAGAAACTCGACGGCTGCCCCGTATTAAAACGGGCCGCGGAGGGGAGTTCGGTTGCCAAACCCTACTCCCCTCCGCCGCCGCCGGCTTCCTCTCCGGCGAGCAATCCAGCTCGCAGCAGCCTCCATTCGCCCCAGCTCTGCGACACGATGGCCTCCCGTGGCGGCTCAGCAGGGTGCGACGCGGGATTGTGCGGCAGGGACTCGCCGCCGCGGCCCTTGTGTTCCGCACGGACGCTGAACGCCGGAAGTTTGACCGGTCAGAGGGCGTGCGCAAGCGCAGTGCCCGCTGGTGGACGAACTGGGGGCTCACGCCCCAGGGAAGCTCGCCAAGTACGCCAACGGTGGCGAGGGCTCTTCCTCAGGCGGTTCTAGTCGCCCACCGCGGCCTCCCGTCTACGACAGCTCCGACAAGGAGGAGCTCGTCCCCGCGCGGGAGCCCACGTTCTCCGCGGGGGATTACGTGCACGACTCCGACGAGGAGGATGCCGCGGTCGCGTAGATGGCTGAGATCTGGGCAGCGGAGGCCCGCGCGCTTCCGCCGGGAGGAGGCGGACGCCGCCCACCAAGTTCGTGAATACGAGACGGCTCGCCAGGAGGAGCGCGTCCGCCGCGTCAACCTCGAGATAGTCGAGCTTGACGACGAGGAGTGAAGCTCTTCACCCGCGTCAACGCTGTCGTCCGCCTCGACACTCCACCACCGTCGCGCGCAGAGGACAATTTGGCCGCATTTTTCCTCAAATTAGTTTGCGCGGTTAGGTGTAGTAAATAATTTAGGTTTGCTAATCGGATTAGGTAACTTATGATGCTTAATCGGAGCATCAAATGCCATCTATATATATGATCATCGACAAATTTTCCCGTGATATTTCAAATGCATATTTTCAGTTCGTGTTTTACGGGTTTCGTTCTACGCCAGCTGCAAAATCTTCGTCCCCCACGTTTCCGGAAGACTGAATTCACGTGTTTTCCAGTTCCTTTTCGGTTACTCTTAGCCCTCAAAGTGTGTATGCTTGTTCGATGTTACATCCTAGTTCATTGCTCAGTGCGTAGCAAACCATAATATCTTCCCACACACTTAAACTACGACGTACTATGTTGGATTATTAAGCAATTCTCGTGTGAGTTTAATTACCGAAAGCAACATTACAGATGCACAAGCATACTTAACCACACACATCAGACTAAGTACATGCATCAGATCTGAACATGGAACAAGTAGCAGTGCAATGTAGGAGAGTAAAAGCACGTACATCGCGACCGGGAAGGTCGCAACAGCAGCAGCACCACCATGGGAGTTGTTGATGTCGTCCATGGTGTAGTTGGAGTCGTCGATGAAGCAGTCGAATCGGCGATGAAGAACACGAACAGCAGCGAGCAGTCGCGCCGAGACGCTCCCCAAAAACCTTATCACCCGTCTGCCGATGCAGGATCTCAACGGACGGGGTTTCGGAGGCCTGCTCTCCCGGACGGCTGTGCACGCAGTCGCCGGGATGGGGAAGACTAGAGAGTAGCGCAGCAAAAGGAACTTCGTGAGAGAGACGGACTAGAGAGTTATGAGAGCCATTTTCTCCAGATCGGATATGTCGCCTTGTATAGCCTGGGAGGAGAGCCGACCCGACCGCGTTGCCACGCGTAGGAAGCCAGGGACACGCGGCGAGCATGCACATGCAAGTCGACACGTACCCAAAACAGTTGGTGCACCAAGCAAAAAATTAGGTTTCCTTGAGTGTGTCTCGAACTCGAACTCGAGTCACGAAACGCGACGTGCGTGCGTGACGTGGCCTCCCGTCTACGACAACTCCGACGAGGAGGAGCTCGTCCCCGCTCGGGAGCCCACGTTCTCCGCGGGGGATTACGTGCACGGCTCCGATGAGGAGGATGCCGCGGTCGCGCAGATGGCTGCGATCAGGGCAGCGGAGGCCCGCGCGCGCTTCCGCCGGGAGAAGGCGGACGCCGCCCACCAAGTTCGTGAATACGAGACGGCTCGCCAGGAGGAGCGCGTCCTCCGCGTCAACCTCGAGATAGTCAAGCTTGACTACGAGGAGTGAAGCTCTTCACCCGCGTCGACGCTGTCGTCCGCCTCGACACTCCACCACCGTCGCGCGCAGAGGACAATTTGGCCGCATTTTGCCTCAAATTAGTTTGCGCGGTTAGGTGTAGTAATAATTTAGGTTTGCTAATCGGATTAGGTAACTTATGATGCTCAATCGGAGCATCAAATGCCATCTATATATATGATCATCGACAAATTTTCCCGTGATATTTCAAATGCATATTTTCAGTTCGTGTTTTACGGGTTCCGTTCTACGCCAGCTGCAAAATCTTCGTCCCCCACGTTTTCGGAAGACTCAATTCACGTGTTTTCCAGTTCCAACTGTTTCGATTACTGTTAGAGATGCTCTTAGCCCTCAAAGTGTGTATGCTTGTTCGATGTTAGGTTCTAGTTCATTGCTCAGTGCGTAGCAAACCATAATATCTTCCCACACACTTAAACTACGGCGTACTATGTTGGATTATTAAGCAATTTTTGTGTGAGTTTAATTACCGAAAGCAACATTACAGATGCACAAGCATACTTAACCACACACATCATACTAAGCACATGCATCAGATCTGCACATGGAACAAGTAGCAGTGCAAGGTAGGAGAGTAAAAGCACGTACATCGCGACCGGGAAGGTCGCAACAGCAGCATCACCACCATGGGAGTTGTTGATGTCGCCCATGGTGTAGTTGGAGTCGTCGATGAAGCAGTCGAATCGGCGATGAAGAACACGAACAGCAGCGAGCAGTCGCGCCGAGACGCTCCCCAAAAATCTTATCGCCCGTCTTCCGGTGCAGGATCTCAACGGACGGGGTTTCAGAGGCCTGCTCTCCCGGACGGCTGTGCACGCAGTAGCCGGGATGGGAAAGACTAGAGAGTAGCGCAGCAAAAGGAACTTCGTGAGAGAGACAGACTAGAGAGTTCTGAGAGCCATTTTCTCCAGATCTGATATGTCTCCTTGTATAGCCTGGGAGGACAGCCGAACCGACCGCGTTGCCACGCGTAGGAAGCCAGGGACACGCGGCGAGCATGCACATATAAGTCGACACGTACCCAAAACAGTTGGTGCACCAAGCAAAAATTTAGGCTTCCTTGAGTGTGTCTCGAACTCGAACTCGAGTCACGAAACGCGACGTGCGTGCGTGACGTGACGTGCCGAGCCGAGGCGGGGCGGGCGGAGGAGGAGGAGTGCACGAGGGCTCTTTCTATTCTCACTCACTTGGAAGGAGTAGAACATCAGCCCTTATATACCACTCCAACTCTCTCTCAACTAGCAATGTGGGACTAAACTTTGTCCCCCAAGGCTGTCCCAAGCTGCCAACGTGATGGGCCTTGAGATTTCAGGAATTGTAGACTACATGGGCTGTCTTACTGGGCTGCAGCCCATCTACATTCAACAATCCCCACCAGATCTCATATGCACATCAGATGACACATTAGTTTCATTCACTGTTTAATATACCTGCACTTCGGTGGAGACTGTTAAGTTGAACTTCCACCTAGGCAAGGTGCTACGCTTGACTACAACTGAACAATGGACTATGCCTTGAATTGTCAGTCTTTGTGCGGCAAGTTTCGCTCAATGCCGGCACGGTACTAGGCTACCATAGCCTTCCCCTCGGGTGGAGCTTATAAGTCATACTCCTCGGCCTTTCATGAGCTTACTAGAGATTCACACAAATCTCCCACACTATGACCAGTAGTGTCACTCATATAGGTGTGTTCTTCAAAAGATCGCCCTGTAGGACGGCGTCTTCGCTCATCAAGAGCCGCTCAGAACACATTAAGACATTGTCAACCTGCCTAACAGTAGCTATGAGAGAATTGCATATGCAGCGGAGTGGGAGTATTAAATATTCTCTCAACTCAGTTGCTCCGGTTTGTTTTCCCAGGTCCTAGTTCACGGAATTTCCGATCACATAGGTTGGGTTACCCCCTCGGCAACTCAGGTGGGTCTCAAACCATCTCCCTAGATGCAAGGTCTATCATGTTTCTTGATAGTCCTTTTGTGAAAGGATCTGCCAGATTTTTAGCACTTTGTACATAATCCAATGCTATCAGTCCGGAGTTCTTCACTTTTCTGACAGACTTCAGTCTTCTCTTGATATGTTTGGAACTTTTCATATTATCCTTAGAACTTTTCACTTTAATAATCGCAGTTTGATTATCACAGTTCATGAGGATGGCTGGTATTGGTTTTTCAACCATAGGCAAGTCCATCAAGAGCTCACGAAGTCATTCCGCTTCGACAGTAGCTGTATCTAATGTTGTGAGTTCTGCTTCCATAGTTGACCTCGTTAAGATGGTCTGCTTGCAAGACTTCCAGGAAACGGCGCCACCACTAAGAGTGAAAACATATCCACTTGTGGCCTTCATCTTAGCATCTGAAATCCAATTGGAATCACTATACCCTTCAAGTCCTCTTGGATACACGGTATAGTGAATTCCATAACTCATGGTTCCCTTTAGATAGCGCATCACTCTCTCAAGAGCATGCCAATGATCATCTCCTGGGTTGGCCACAAACCGGGTAAGTTCGCATATAGCAAACGAGATATCAGGCCTTAACTCTCCATTTAGGAAAGCCGTCTTAACGTCCATTTGATGAACGAGAAGACCGTGTGAGGCAGCCAATGACAATAGTACTCGAATGGTGGTCAATCTCGCCACAGGTGAGTAGGTATCGAAGAAATCTTCGCCTTCCTTTTGGGTATAGCCTTTGGCTACAAACCGAGCTTTGTACTTCTCAATAGTACAATCAGCTCGAAGCTTCTTCTTAAATACCCATTTACATCCTACAGGTTTGCACCCATAAGGACGCTCAGTTAACTCCCACGTTCCATTAGCTAAGATGGAATCCATCTCGCTTTGAACCACTTCCTTCCAGTAGTCTGCATCAGGAGATGCGAGAGCTTCTGAAATGGTAGTGGGAGTATCATCCACAAGATACACAATGAAATCATTACCAAAAGACTTTGCAGTCCTTTGTTTCTTACTCCTTGTGGGAGCTTCATTATCATCTTCATCAGAATATGAACGCTCATCATCAGATTCCTCATCAGACTCCATAGGAGTTTCATGTATTGGATCAGATTCCCAACTAGACATGTCATGCATATCTCTCATAGGAAATATGTCCTCAAATAATGTAGCATCTCTTGATTCAAAGATGGTGCCAACATTCATATCATCCACTCCAGATTTCATCACAAGAAATCTATAAGCAATGCTATGGGCAGCATAGCCAAGAAAGACACAGTCCACGGTTTTTGGTCTAAGCTTTCGCTTCTTGGTGATTGGCAAATTCACTTTAGCCAAACAGCCCCAAGTTCGTAGGTAGGAGAGTGTTGGTCTTTTCTTTTCCCATTCCTCATAAGGGGTAATCTCTTTATTCTTGGTTGGAACACGGTTTAGGACATGTCACGAAGTCAATATAGCCTCCCCCCACCATTCCTTTGATAAACCCGAAACATCTAACATGGTGTTAAGCAAATCTGTTAGAGTACAGTTTTTCCTTTCCGCAATCCCATTGGATTGTGGGGAATTGGGAGGCGTCCTCTCATGGATTATACCATGTTTCACACAGAATAAATTGAAGAGATTTCTATTTTCGTGCCCTCGGGTCGTTAGTTGTACTCAGTTTTCCCCAGCCCCTTAGTTTTTCCTCAGTTTTCCCCAAGCCTATGTCTGAAACCCGCAGAAGGAGCTCAGACGGAAGGAATCCGTTTATTTGGACGTTCTGTGCTGACGTGTTGCGCCGCGTCGTGTGGGGCCGCGTCGTGTGGGGCCGTGTCGTGTGGGGCCGCGTCGCGTGGGGATGGTAAAAAGGGACCGCGTGGGACAGGACGAGAAGCGTTTGGTTGCACGTGAGCAGGAGCTGGGTTTTTTCTCTCTCGGCCCAAATTGGCATTTTTAAGAGCACCTTTTCCCCTCTTTCTCTCTCTGTCTTTTTCACCAAATTAGTATCAAATCTAGAGAAGCTTCTATTTTTGTCTTTCTTCAATATGGCAGCAAATCTAGTAGCAAATCTAGTAGCAAATCTCTGGGGTTATTTATGCCTTTTGGCCCTCGTTTTTTGCCCAATATGGCACCAAATCTAGAAGCTAGTATATGATAAATTCACAACAGCATAATCAGAAAACTAAGTATAATACATATACTGCATATAGCAGCCAAAAGCAGCCAATAACGTTGTTAATGTTCACGACAAACTAAGCTGAAAAATATACAGGACGCACGCAATGTATGGACAACAAGAAGATTAGGATACCCCAGGATGAATGAATTTGTTCTTCATTCCTCCCCATATATTTCTTCGTCCCTCCATTCGTGCATTACCCCAAGGAAATATTCATTGAACTCCTTCCGTCTGCAGTGTGAGGCCAATACATCCTCCAAACGGTATGGCCTGTGTTCATTTCTCATGCCGTAGAGTCCTATTCTATCCACACGTAGTGACCACTCATCCCAGGTCTTTGTATCATGAGAGTACTCTCTGATATAACCCAAATCCGTGTAGTAGATGCTGCCAGGTCGAAATGTCGGGTACACTCTGGTGTCGACGGAGATACACCGGATATAATTCACGAAGAAGGCATTACTGCCAATGTTACTGACCGGATAGAGAGAGCGGCTCTGAGTGTCCACACGGTACACCAATGGTTTGCCCGCCAAAGCCTCGCTGACCAACAACACAAGCAGCGAGATCACCATCCGACTTCACAAGGTAGAACTTCTGACGTCCAAGTTCTGGAAATGAAATTAGTGTCTCCATCTTGACAGTGCTCGCGCGTTGCTGCAACTGTACATTGGTGCACACTATTCTTCCGATCTCAAAATTTTCTGCAGCTACTGCATACAGTTCACCATTGAACGGGGTAATGCAACGCAGACAATGGTTCTTGATCGAAAATCTTCCTTCTCCCCAATCTTCATTTATATCCTTAGTTGGAGTGCTCTCATCGACCCAACCAATTTCCGGCGGGTAATGTGCGGCAACGAAGACCATAGTCGGGGATTTGATAACAGCGACTGATTTCAGAAAAACAGATGGCATCTGCGCCTCAAACATAGTGTTCGATTTCTTTGTGAGTGAGTTCAGAAGCCGTATCTTGTGCGGCGGGTTCTTCTGGGCAAGCACGATGACGCCACGGCAAAAGCCGACGAAGTAGTATCTAAAATATATTGATGAAGATAACATTCAGCACTAAGATGTTTAAGATTGAAAATAAAAAGGTAGATATGGAGGAATTTGAACCTTGTATGAACTTCCGATAGATCTATGGTGACGTAGCGTGATGTGCCGAGTTGGAGGAAGGTGAACTCAGCGACGCGTGGAAGGGCGTGGTCTAGCATGATCCATTCGTCCAGGTGCATGTCGGGCTCAGGCAAACCTGAGCGCCAATTTCTACAGACTTGCCTCATAGCAGAGTAGGTGTCGGCGTACTCCTCGTTCGCCAGTAAGCATTCACCGATCTTGTGAAGTGTTCCATCAGCCGAGAGAGAGGCCCAGTTCACGGAGGCGCCGCGCTTGGATGCACCGCCCTCGGAGGCGACGCGCTCGGCGGCGACGCGCTCGGCGGCGACGGGCTCGGCGACGACGGGCGCGGAGGCGACGGGCTCGGAGGCGACGGCCGCCGGCGCATTCTTCTTCTCCATCGCCGGCAGGGTAGCGTGCGTACGGCGGTTGGGGTTTTTTCGATTTGGAGAAGTTGATGAGACGTGAGAGGGGTGGTTTCGTGCGTGAGCGAGAATGAGACGATCGTGTGCGAGAGGGAGGGAGGGAGGGGCTTACGCGTCCTAAATGCGACCCGCGTCCTACGCGTCCATTATTTGCACGTCTGCACCGTGACACGCGTCAACAATGGCACGTCTTCCACTTCTGCACCGCAACACGCGTCCTCGGGTCTAACCCTAGAAATTTAGATATACTCAGGTATACCCTCGAGTCATATACTAGCATTTTTTGTGTGCTCAGTTTTCCCCTTGAGTGTTAATACTGGCTAGTGCAATATACTCAGTTTTACCCTCAAGTGGCTAGTCAACAGAGAGTCAACAAATGGGATTAACTAGTTAAATGAGTTATTTAATGTGCAAAAAATTCCGAAAAAGAGTGGCACTTACTCATTGAGTCTTTACCACAAATTGCCACTTCTCAAATCATAGATAAATCATAGATAAATCAAGTTTCACCAAAAATTGCCACTTCTGAAATCACCTAGTAGCTATGAAGGTGCATGGTTTTCCATAATAAGCCCTACCCAAAACAGCTTTCCCCAAAACATACTTTGTCTGAATGAGGCCATAATTTTCACACTCATGTAGATTTGTATTGCAAATAGTTTGAGGTAGGCCAAGATGGGTTTCATTGTACAAAACACACATTTTCCATTTTTTAAATCTCATATTTGAATCCCTTAGTCTGTTTACTACTCACTTGCCCTTGGTTTCTTGATACTACTCAGTTTTGCCCTCTCCCTTCACAAACTCTCACAGACGCCCAACATTGCCCTGATTGGTCTAGCCCATGTCACGCGGATCATGCCCGCCGACCGTTGATCGTATGATCTAACGGGCAGGATAACCCCTATCTCTCTCTCTGGTCGGGGCCACCACCCTCTCTCTCTGTCGTCGGTTAGCTTCACGCAAAGTTTGGTTTTCTCGCATTATTTTTCACGAGCTAAATTATAAAATCTTTTTAGGCATTACTTTTCACGCAAAAAATGATAAACCATCACCGATTTGTTGTAGCCATTACTTTTCACGCAAAAAAATGATACACCATCACCCATTTCTTGTACCCAATACTTTTCATGCAAAAAACGATAAATCATCACCGATTTTGTTGTAGCCATTACTTTTCACGCAAAAAATGATACACCATCACCCATTTCTTGTAGCCATTACTTTTCACGCAAAAAACGATAAACCATCACCGATTTTGTTGTAGCCATTACTTTTCACGCAAAAAATGATACACCATCACCCATTTCTTGTAGCCATTACTTTTCACGCAAAAAACGATAAACCATCACCGATTTTGTTGTAGCCATTACTTTTCACGCAAAAAATGATACACCATCACCCATTTCTTGTAGCCATTACTTTTCACGCAAAAAAACGATAAACCATCACCGATTTTGTTGTAGACATTACTTTTCGCACAAAAAATGATACACCATCACCAATTTCTTGTAGCCATTACTTTTCACGCAAAAAATGATAAACCATCAACGATTTGTTTTAGCCATTACGGTAAATGATAAACTATCACGAATTACCATTTCTTTTAGGCATTACTTTTCACGGTAAAATGATAAACTATATCACGAAGTTCCATTTCCGTCAAGATAGTCCGCATTACTTTTTTGTTGAGATATATATACTCCCACAACGGTCGTCTCCTCCTTAATTTATTGTGTAAACCCCCACAACGGTCATCTCCTCCTTAATTTATTGTGTAAACCCCCACCAACGTTCACCTCCTCCTTATTTTATTGTGTAAACCCCTACAACGGTCATCTCTCCCTTATAAACACCCACACTGTCATCCCTTGTGTCAATAGGTTCTGCCTCTCTCTTCTTCGTTCACATACACTTGATCCATTGCCATGGCTTCCACGTCTCGGACGCGGACCGGAAGGGGAAGGGGAAGGGGAAGGGGAAGGGGAAGGGGAAGGGGAAGGGGAAGGGAAGGGGAAGTGGATCATCATCATTGCCACCACCACCGTCAACACTGCCATTGATCATAGAGGAGTTCTTCATCGTCATTTATGAAGACCCTTTGGTCAAGAAGGTACGTACGCGTTCCCACATATATGATGCATGTGATTAATTATGGGCATGTTCTAAAAAACCTTTAATTTCAAACGATCGGCGCTCGATCTCTTTGCAGGAACTCCCAAAAAAATGTGCGGACTATCTTGACGGCCAGGAGCCAGCTAAGATGTATCTGCGAGCAGCTGACTGCGGTCCTCGTCTCTGGACCGTGGAGGTCCTATTTGACGGACAAGGCCGGATGTACCTCGACAAGGGCTGGGAGAAATTCACCATCGCGCACGGTGTGGATTTCGGCTGCTACGTACACTTCAAATATGAAGGCGATGATGTGCTCACAGTGAAGGTGTTCGATGGAACAATGTGCAGGAGGTACTACTACTCAGATGACGAAGATACTGACGATGAAAGCGACGACGACGTGAAGCCATGCATCCATCCCCTTTAGATAAGGGGATTATGACCAAGAATATATATGTAGCTTCATATGCATCGATTTAGAGATCTAGCTATTTTCTATATATTATGCATGTAAAAAATAATATCGCATTTCCACTATTATTCGAGCACCACATCCTCCAAACGATGCCGATGCCGATGCCGATATCGGCATGGTCGGAACGGCTATGCTCGCCGCCACTGCTAGGTCAACGTCGGGATGCACAATGTTTAGCATAAGAGTCACTTTAGATTAAGCTGCGAAAATAGTCACCTGCCACAGCGGTCATTGGCTACGGAGGCCCCACAGAGCGGAAATATAATTTTCTATAAATAAATAGACGACCCACTAGTCATTGGCTGCGGCAGCCCCATAGAGCGGCCTCATTTGTCATTGGCAACACCGCGTATACAATCAGGAAATAAAACGGCCCACGCGTCAGCGGTAGATGGATGTCTACCCGTCAGCACGAGACGGTCAGAGAGGAACTGGCCTGACGGTAACGGTAAGGACTCTGACCTGACGGCAACCCGCGTCTTCGAGGGGTTTCAAACTAGAGGGAGGGGAAAGCTGAGGAAAAACTAACGAGCTGGGGAAAACTGAGTACAACTAACGAAGCAGGGGCATGAAAATAGAAATCCCTAAATTGAACTCATTAGGAAAGTACTCTCCACCACGATCGGATCGAACCCTTTTTATCTTTCTTTCAAGTTGATTCTCAACTTCAGCCTTATAGATTTTAAAGAAATCAAGAGCCTCATCTTTAGTTTTCAGAAGATACACGTAACAATACCTAGTGGAATCATCAATCAAAGTCATGAAATATTTCTTTCCACCTCTTGTCAACTCACCATTCATCTCACATAGATCTGAATGTATGAGCTCTAGTGGTGCCAAGTTTCTTTCCTTCGCAGGCTTGTGAAGCTTGCGAGGCTGCTTTGCTTGCACACAAGCATGGCACTTAGAGCCTTTGACAAAGGTGAATTTCGGAATTAAACTCATATCAGCAAGCCACGTCATACAACCGAAATTAACATGACAAAGTCGTGAATGCCAAACATTAGTTTCATTAACACTAGTGCTTACATGGTTCACAACATTATCACAGAAGTCCTCTAGAGAGAAGCAAAATATTCCCTCACATTCATAGCCCTTTCCAACAAAAGTTCCATACTTAGACAGTACAACTTTATTGGACTCAAACACCAACTTAAACCCATCTTTCATAAGACGGGAGCCACTAACGAGATTCTTCTTGATAGAAGGGACATGCAGCACGTTCTTCAGTTTCACGATCTTTCCCGAAGTAAACTTCAGATCTACCATGCCAACACCAGGAACAATAGCATGTAACCCATTCCCCATCATTACCGAGGAACCTCGGGCCTGATAAGAGATAAACATGGAGATGTCAGCACACACATGAACATTGACACCTGTATTAGCCCACCATTCTGTGGGCTGAAACACCGAAAGAATAGTAAGTAATATATTACCATACCCTGTAGTTCCTTCCTCTCTGTTGCCAATGACCATGCTGACCGAATTTGAGTTCTGTCCAGCCTAACATTTCTTTCCTTTGCATTTTGGACAGTGATTAGCCCAATGGCATGTCTCGCCACACACCCAGCAAGGATCTTTCTTCTCCGTTTTCCCCTTCTTCTTGAAGTTGGTAGTTGATACGTCCCAAACGTATCTATAATTTCTTATGTTCCATGCTACTTTTATGATGATACTCACATGTTTTATACACATTATATGTCATTATTATGCATTTTCCGGCACTAACTATTGACGAGATGCCGAAGAGCCGATTCTGTTGTTCTCGCTGTTTTTGGTTTCAGAAATCCTAGTAAGGAAATATTCTCGGAATTGGACGAAATCAACGCCCGGGGGCCTATTTTCCACGAAGCTTCCAGAAGACCGAGGGAGATACGAAGTGGGGCCACGGGGCGCCGCCACACTAGGGCGGCGCGGCCTAGAGGGGGCCCGCGCGGCCCTAGCGTGTGGGGCCCCCGTGACTCCTCCGACTCCGCCCTTCCGCCTACTTAAAGCCTTCGTACAGGCGGCATAGAGGTACCCCTTTGTGACACTTGGTTGAAACATATGCTATGCAATGATAATCCATGTTAATCCAAGCTAATTAGGACAAGGTGCGAGCACTATTGGTATACTATGCATGAGGCTTGCAACTTATAGGATATCTTATACATAACACATATGCTTTATTACTACCGTTGACAAAATTGTTTCTATGTTTTAAAAATGAAAAGCTCTAGCACAAAAATATTAATCCATGCTTCCCTCTGCGAAGGGCCAATCTTCTACTTTATTGTTGAGTCAGTTCACCTATTCTCTCTATCTTAGAAGCAAACACTTGTGTGAACTGTGTGTATTGATTCTTACATGTTTACCTATTGCACTTGTTATATTACTTTGTGTTGACAATTATCCATGAGATATACATGTTGAAGTTGAAAGCAACCGCTGAAACTTATATCTTCCTTTGTGTTGCTTCAATGCTTTTACTTTGATTTTATTGCTTTATGAGTAACTCTTATGCAAGTCTTATTGATGCTTGTCTTGAAAGTACTATTCATGAAAAGTCTTTGCTATATGATTCATTTGTTTACTCATTATCTTCACCATTGCTTCGAATCGCTGCATTCATCTCATATGCTTTACAATAGTATTGATCAAGATTATGATAGCATGTCACTTCAGAAATTATCTTTGTTATCGTTTACCTACTCGAGGGCGAGTAGGAACTAAGTTTGGGGATGCTTGATACGTCCCAAACGTATCTATAATTTCTTATGTTCCATGCTACTTTTATGATGATACTCACATGTTTTATACACATTATATGTCATTATTATGCATTTTCCGGCACTAACCTATTGACGAGATGCCGAAGAGCCGATTCTGTTGTTTTCTGTTGTTTTTGGTTTCAGAAATCCTAGTAAGGAAATATTCTCGGAATTGGACGAAATCAACGCCCAGGGGCTTATTTTTCCACGAAGCTTCCAGAAGACCGGAGGAGATACGAAGTGGGGCCACGAGGTGACGCCACACTAGGGCGGCGCGGCCCAGGCCCTGGCCGCGCGGCCCTAGCGTGTGGGTCCCTCGCGTTGCCCCTAAACCTACCCTTCCGCCTACTTAAAGCCTTCGTCGCGAATACCCCAGTACCGAGAGCCACGATACGGAAACCCTCCAGAGACGCCGCCGCCGCCAATCCCATCTCGGGGGATTCAGGAGATCGCCTCCGGCACCCTGCCGGAGAGGGGAATCATCTCCCGGAGGTCTCTTCATCGCCATGATCGCCTCCGGATCGATGTGTGAGTAGTCCACCCCTGGACCATGGGTCCATAGCAGTAGCTAGATGGTTGTCTTCTCCTCATTGTGCTATCATGTTAGATCTTGTGAGCTGCCTATCATGATCAAGATCATCTATTTGTTATCCTACATGTTGTGTTTGTTGGGATCCGATGAATATTGAATACTATGTCAAGTTGATTATCAATCTATCATATATGTTGTTTATGTTCTTGCATGCTCTCCGTTGCTAGTAGAGGTTTTGGCCAAGTTGATACTTGTAACTCCAAGAGGGAGTATTTATGCTCGATAGTGGGTTCATGCCTCCATTGAATCTGGGACAATGGATGAAAGTTCTAAAGTTGTGGATGTGCTGTTTCCACTAGGGATAAAACATTGATGCTTTGTCTAAGGATATTTGTGTTGATTACATTACGCACCATACTTAATGCAATTGTTTGTTGTTTGCAACTTAATACTGGAAGGGGTTCGGATGATAACCTCGAAGGTGGACTTTTTAGGCATAGATGCATGCTTGGATAGCGGTCTATGTACTTTGTCGTAATGCCCTGATTAAATCTCATAGTACTCATCATGATATATGTATGTTCATTGTTATGCCTTCTTTATTTGTCAATTGCCCAACTGTAATTTGTTCACCCAAGATCTGTTTATCTTATGGGAGAGACACCGCTAGTGAACTGTGGACCCCAGTCCAATTCTTTACATCTGAAATACAATCTACTGCAATTGTTCTTTACTGTTCTTTGCAAACAACCATCATCATCCACACTATACATCTAATCCTTTGTTTACAGCAAGCCGGTGAGATTGACAACCTCACTGTTACGTTGGGGCAAAGTACTTATATTGTGTTGTACAGGTTCCATGTTGGCGCTGGAATCCCTGGTGTTGCGCCGCACTACACTCCGCCACCAACAACCTTCACGTGCTCCTTGACTCTTACTGGTTCGATAACCTTGGTTTCTTACTGAGGGAAAACTTGCCGCTGTGCGCATCACACCTTCCTCTTGGGGTTCCCAACGGACGTGTGTCTTACACGCCATCAAGCATATTTTCTGGCGCCGTTGCCGGGGAGATCAAGACACGCTGCAAGGGGAGTCTCCCACATCCAATCTCTTTACTTTGTTGTTGTCTTGCTTTACTTTATTTTATTTACTGCTTTGTTTGCTCTTATATCAAAAACACAAAAAAATTAGTTACTAGCTTTACTTTATTTACTGTCTTGTTCTCCATATTAAAAACACAAAAAAATTAGTTACTTGCATTTACTTTATTTAGTTTGTTTTATTTACTATTACTAAAAATGAGTAATCCGGAAGTTGAAGTTCGTTCGTTTAAGCAACAAGGGGGAGAAAGTTTTAAAGATGCTTGGTATAGAATTAGCGATGCTCATCGTAGGTGCATTAAGAAACACTCCACTATTATACTACTTAGGAATTTTTATGTTGGTATCTCTAGCTGGAATAGGTATGTTCTTGATACTCTTGCGAGAGGTAATTTCCTAGGCACTCCTGCTTTAGAAGCTAGTTGCATCATCGAGAGTCTAGTTGGAATACCACCTGTTAAGGAAGCTAAAATTGAAATCTCTCTTGAAGATGTCATGAAAAAGTTGGAGGCCATAGAGAAAGATCTTCCAAGTATTGAGACTAAATTGGGAATATTACTTAATAGCACCGATAAACTTGATAAATCTCTAGGTGGAATTAATGAGAGAATTGCTGTTTTAGAAACTTGTGCTACTCATGATAATCGAACCCATAGGATTAGTGAACTTGAAGAAGCTATGGGAACCTTGGGTTCAACTTTTTCTTCTCTTAAGTTTAGGGAGAAAGCCTATGTGGGTAAGGAGCAAAAATTCATGTATGTCCCTAAAGTGGCTAAGCCAAAAAACTATTATAGACCTAAAATTGACAAAGCCCTTAGCACCACTACGGATGGGGGATCATCTAAGATACCTATTGATGTTGATGCTTCGTCTCTTGATAATACTTGATACACACTTTTTGCGCCTAGCTGAAAGGCGTTAAAGAAAAGCGCTTATGGGAGACAACCCATTATTTTACTTCTGCACTTTGTTTTGTATTTGAGTCTTGGAAGTTGTTACTACTGTAGCAACCTCTCCTTATCTTTATTTTGTTGCATTGTTGTGCCAAGTAAAGTCTTTGATAGTAAAGTCAATACTAGATTTGGATTACTACGCAGGAACAGATTTCTTGCTGTCACGAAATTGAGCCGCCCCTGCTGTAGAAAACTTATAAAAATCTGCCAATTTACGTGCGTGATCCACAGATATGTACGCAACTTTCATTCAATTTGGGTATTTTCATCTGAGCAAGTCTGGTGCCTCTAAAAAATTCTTCTTTACGGACTGTTCTGTTTTGACAGATTCTGCCATTTGTTTCGCATTGCCTGTTTTGCTATGTTTGATGGATTTCTTTGTTCCATTAACTTTCAGTAGCTTTGTGCAATGTCCAGAAGTGTTAAGAATGATTAT
>NC_061510.1:385390401-385424757 GCF_022539505.1 Lolium rigidum
AATGATTCGCGACGAAACCTAATGTTTTCATGCACGGGACGTCCCATGAACGGGAGAATCGCCGCTCTCACTCCACACCCACTAGAAATCGTTTCACATAACGACAAGCAAAGTGGCACATGGTTAAAAAGAACACAATACAGTGCTCAGAACGAGTGCGAAACTTTCATGTATAACCACCACCACCAGTACACGATTCACTACGTACTTCATATGTTCAATCATATGTTCTGTCTCTGACGTGGTAAAAAATGTGTGTTAGAACTTCGAACATGCTAGTTGAAGAAGAAAATATACCAGTTCTCCATGTAGAAATGCATGTCAGGTGTTGGGTAGGGTTAGATCAACCAAAAAAGTGTAGTTGTGTGCTGCTGCAGTAACCAGCACGTGAATTCCGTGTTTGGTTCAATGTTACAGGATCGATCCAGCCTGCTTTCACTTCTTGTTGAACTGCAACCGCTTGTTGCTTAGTTAACATTTTCCCTATGCATCGCATTCCAAAGAAATATGTGCATGTTATCTTGCATGTATCTAAACTGAAGTACCCCGTGGTTTATGAACCAGGCTTGGTTCATCGATAATGTCAACAAAACGTAGCCAGAATTGATGAGGGGGTCATGACTGTAGGATTGTGTTGGGCTATCTCAAATAACAGATTAATCACGAAAGCGCGCGCCCAGGAGAGATGGAACAGACTTACATATGAAGCTGATAGGTTATAAGGAGTGTTGTTCATATATATATGATGAAACTGAGCTCAAGTATAATGAGTAGTGGTTGAGTAGCACGTGTAGATTTTCCTTAGAGCAACATGCATGTTTTTCAGTTTTCACATGCATTCAGTGCTCACAAGGTCGGAACTACTCCTAACCCTACTAACTTCCCACTTCGTTAATCCTTACCATCTTATCGGAACATCTTGCGAGCTAGTACTACCTTGCGTCTCTATATATATATCTACTCCATTAACTCTCTTCTTTCTCATGATTACACACTATGTATCCAGTAGCACAAACTATCATGATAAACGTAGCTAGCAACCTAAACCTTCGCGATACCGAGCAGTTAAGTATAGAATAGTGCCATGTTCACTACAGGAATGGCGCGATACGCCGAGGGCCTTTTATATGCCGACGGCCAAAAGTCGGGGCCCTCGGCGTATGGCCCGGCACCGGCCAGCCTCCTCATCCGACCCTCGACGTAGCGCGGCCGTCGGCGTAGCGAGGTCTACGCCGAGGGCAGCCCTCGGCATATCTTTGGCCCTAGGCGTAGACAGGGCTACGCCGGCCGGCCACCCTCGGCGTAGCCATTTTTCAAATTTGTCTAATTTTGTAAAAATCATAACTAATTCATATGATGTCAGAAAAATGCGTATGGGGTATCAAAATGTTCATAAAAACATCATCTATCCATTCATGTCAAAATCATGCATATTTGAATCATGTAAAGTACCATGTTAATATAGAAACAATTCAATCACTTTCTTATATGTCCTCGGGTCCTGTTTTAGCCAGATGGCAATTTAAACGAAGTCAAAAAATCTCGCGGAGCCGCATGGCATCATTTTATGTGTCTTAGTAACCACTCTAAAAGATGGAATTGGGATACACCAATTATTTTGGAAAACCCTTCACAAACAGGGCTATCACGTCCGGAGTTCTATGGCTTTTAGGGCAAATGAGTAGGAAACGGCCCGTGACACCACATAGTTTGTCGGAACGAGGCCATATTTCGCACGTGCGTGGTCCCTGGGATGGGAAGCAAGGAACCGGGAGCGGATTTCCAATCCGACCCATGGGTGATGGTTTTTTTATTTTCGGGGTGCCAAAACGGGTTTTTTTTTGTGAATCAGCTACATGGGACGCATTTTAGTATTACGCGAGACCTCCGCGTAGTGGTAGGACACCGCCTCCGCACCATATATCACATGGCATATGTACGCGCTAGCTATCCGGGAATTCATGCGGCTTCTGCGGTGTCCCGCGAATCATTTGGAAAGTGACATGATTTGAACTAGGGGTACACTTTCCATCGCTCAATAAATTCCGGGAAAAATGTTTTTAGTTCTAGGACATATCACTTTATGTGTGATTTTTTTCCGTTTAGCGCGATGGTAAACGGGGGCACCAGCGCGCCCGGTACGGCCATACCGCATCTCCGTGGGGGCTCGTTTTGGTCAAATGACAATTTAAACGAAGTCAGAAAATCCCGCGGAGCCGCATGGCGTCATTTTATGTGTCCTAGTAACCACTCCAAAAGTCGGAATTAGGATACGGCAATTATTTTGGAAAACCCTTCACAAACAGGGCTATCACGTCCGGAGTTCTATGGCTTTTAGGGCAAATGAGTAGAAAACGACCCGTGACACCACATAGTTTGTCGGAACGAGGCCATATTTGGCACGTGCGTGGTCCCTGAGATGGGAAGCAAGGCCCCGGGAGCGGATTTCCAATCCGACCCATGGGTGATGGTTTTTTCATTTTCGGGGTGCCAAAACGGGTTTTTTTTGTGAAGCAGCTACATGGGATGCATTTTAGTATTACGCGAGACCTCCGCGTAGTGGTAGGACACCGCCTCCGCACCATATATCACATGTCATATGTGCGCGCTAGCTATCTGGGAATCCATGCGGCTTCCTGCGGTGTCCGTAGAATCCGCTGAAGCCGACCGAATTTGAACTAGGGGTACACTTTCCATCGCTCAATAAATTCCGCAAAAAATGTTTTTAGGTCTATAACACATCACTTTATGTGCTAATTTTTGTCCGTTTAGCGTATTGGCGAACGGTGCACCAACCCGCCCGATACGGCCATTTCGCATCTCCCGAGGGGGCCGTTTTGGCCACATGACAAATTGGGCGTCATATTTGGATTCCTCTGATTTTTAGGTTCAAATGATGTATGGATGTTATATTTAGATTCCTCTCATTTTTCTGATCGATTTAGACATATTATTTGTGGAATATCGATTTTCTGATTTAAAGATATTAATTGTTCCATATTAAATAGAAAAAGACCAAAAAATAAAATCATTTTATTGTTATTTGAATTCAATATTATTAATCATTGTTACTTATATATTCATTATTGTTTACTTAAGTAATTGTTTGGAATTCAAAAAGAATGAGTTGTGACATCACGGTCCAAGGGTTAATAGGGTTGATAGGCTATTATTATCAGCAAGGAGTCAATTCTTTAAGGGAAGCTCATCCGAATGGAACCAAGAAGTTAAGCGTGCTGAGGTTGGAGTAGTGTGAGGATGGGTGACCGACTGGGAAGTTTAGCCATGATTGTAATTTGACCTAAGATTAAGTGTACTTAGAGTTAAAAGTGTAAACAAGTAAAAAAAAAGGAAAAAAAAAAGAAAAAAATTGGTGTAAAAAATTAAAAATTTAAAAAATTTAAAACTCTATGCCTAGGGCTTTGCCGTCGGCATATACATTTTTTTATTTTTTTTTCGAATTTTGTTTTTGAACTTTTTTTTGAAAAAAAGAAAATTCAAATTTGTAAAATTTGTGTGCCGACGGTTTGCCGTCGGCATAGCATGCTACGCCGAGGGCCGGGCAACGCCGACGGCAATATTGTCTATGCCGAGGGACCTAAACGCCGACGCCATACGCCGAGGGCTGCCGTCGGCGTAGCCTACGCCGAGGGCCAGACGTGGCTACGCCGAGGGCAGCTGGCCGTCGGCGTATGCGTCCATTCCTGTAGTGGTTGTGTAAGGAAGTAGTAAACAGTATTTTCCACAAGGAAATTTACTAGCAAGTGCTCTAGAAATAGAAGACCCAAGGAGATTAACAAGAAAAAAATTAAGGAATGGAAGACATTGGAATTGTTTCTCGAAGAAGTTCCCTCTAGCGATGCACAAAGACACCGATGTGCACTTATACAAGTCATTCTGTTTGACTGATGCAGATGTTTTTGGATATCTTATTCGCCAAACATAGAAGATAATTTATTTGGTTACCAGCTGCAAAGTATCCACTTGGTGCGATTGGCCTTCCTTACTCACATGAAACAAAACATGGCCGTGAAACTGGTCAGCAAGAAATGCCCACCGAGTAACCGGAGAGAAGAGGATACTGGACACATAGTGAATACTTTGGAATGGAGAGAGAGTCAGAAAAAGGGCTCCATGTGCAAAGCCATGATGAGGTCTGCCTTATCTTAGACTTGTCACGGTGGATTTTTGCTTGGTTTGATGAGAGAGAATGAAGAAAGAGATGTTAGGGCATCTCTAATGCTAAGACTCAAACGGAACGACGTTGGTCCGTTTGGATTGAGCCGTTTGAGTGGTCGCACGAGCGCGGACACGCGGATTTGGCCGACGGTCCGTTTGGATCGCGCACTGCGCCCAACGCGCAGACGCACCGCAAAAGTTAAAGACAAAAAAATAAACAATAAAAACAATTAAACCTAAAACATAGTTCATTAAACATATGCCCAACATATGCCCTATTTTCGGCAATTTTATACAAAAGAAAGCCCTCTATATGGGCTTTAAACTAAAAAAAGATAAAACCCTAGGCTAGGGTTTGAGGTGGATGAGGTGGCCGCCGGCGCGTCGCCTAGTCCCTGTGGATCTCGTCGCTGTGGGCGTCGATGACGTCCCCGGGTGGCGACGCGCTGTTGTGGCTCGAGTGCGCCGGGGACTCCGGCCACGGCGACCACTAGGCCTCTTCCCAGGCCGAATGGGGGTCCGGATGGCTGGCCGCCCGCAGCTCCGGCTCCTCCCTGAGGCGGAGGTGGCGCTCCTGCTTCGCCTGGCGCCTGGCCTCCTCGCGCTGGACCCTGGCCTTGTCGTGCCGGAGCCTGGCCTCCTCCTGCCGGCGCCTAGCCTCCTCCTCCTGGCGCGCCTGGCCGAGCAATGCCCAGGCCTCGGCGTCCTTGACCGCCTGCCTAGCCTCGTCCTCCATCGCGGAGGTGCGGACCACCACCGCGAGCTGCGGCCACTTGGCCTCCTCCTCCGCGAGGGACGCCGCTAGAGCGGCGCGCATGTCGGGGTCGTCGTCCTCCTCGGGCTTCGGCACCGGCGGCGCGGGTTGCACCAATGCCACGGCGACGCGGACCGCTGTGGTGACCCGGCATACCACTGCATGGTGTAGTATGCAAGTCTGATATAACACCAATGAAACACCGTTCCACTAGTATTATATCGCTCAGAGTGGTACAACAGAAACATATGCGGGTCCAAGGCATGTCTATAGAATTACACACAGACTCTGTTACATAAGATCATCATAGCCTCCTACTTTACAATGAGGTAAAACTGCTAATAAACTCCAGAAGAACGACTCGTAGTCTAAACCTATCACGAACTCTAATGTAGAGTATTTACCTAGCTACAGAGGCTAAGAATAGATTCTAGCTAAATAGGAGCTAAGTGTAGGAAGCTAGTTCCTTTCTATTGCTAATCTAGGTTTTCTCCTTGTTGGATGTAGTGTTTGACTTCTCTGACAGATCCTGTCTCGTGAAGTAGTTGTTGACTCCTCTGTCTTTGATTTGCTCTGAAGATCCTCCTTCGATGCCTCCATATCTAAGCAGGGGATTTAAGAGTGGGATGAGTACGAGCGTACTCAACAAGTTCATTATAGGAAAGAGGTGTTTGATGCACTAGCTACGGCATTAGACCAGAAAGTCTAATACCAATGCAGGTTTTCATATTCATTTCTTCAAAAGGTTGCTTTTATTCAGAAGAACTATGTCCGTCAGCCTTCACCGGTTTACTAGAACTTCATGGAGCTCCTTTCCGGCCGCGTTCGCAGTTCCATATCCCGGAACAGGGAGTGACGGAGTCACGGTTCTTTACACTCTGCAGAGGTGTGTTGCTTTACCCATAAGAGATCTTAACCTTGGTGCCAACGGGCGCGCAACCCGTCCACACTTCCTATGGTGTGAGGCCCGGTATAAGGTCTAGCCAATCATGTTCCTCCGCTACCTCGAACACCCACCCTTTTGTAAGATTGTCTTCCCCTATATCCATGATGAGACCGTTCCGGGCATTTGTTCTCCCCTATACCGATTAAGGTAGACCGTTCCGAACAATTTTTATATGCCTTCCCCTATCAATCATGGATAGACCGTTCCGGACATCTTACAATCCATCATAGACCGCAATACCGTGGGGACTTAGGACTCCCCGACCTCACCATCTTGCTCCATCGGGCGACAAGTGTACTACGGACTATGCCGTGGGGACTTAGGACTCCCTGACCTCACCGACTTGCCCCCTTGGATTACAAGTGTACTACGGTAAAGCGCATCCGTTGATGAACGAGAGGTGGAAACACTTTTGACTACTCCGTCCCACTCCGGATCTTATGGTTAACACGGGTATTACGGCACAAGAATCATTGGCGACATTTGTTGTTTAATCCTAGATGGATATAAACCCGTGCAATGGAACCTCCACCATATCAACACAATCCATGGTTCCATTGCCCACCACATAGTCATATTCATAATTATGAAAGTAGTGGTTTTGATTTTTATGCGATAGTGATAACCATAATACTTTGCAAGTAATTTGATAAAAATACTTCAAATGACATGAGCAAGTGATGAACTTGCCTTTCTTGACTGCAAGATTATGCAGGCAAGGTCTTCGTTACGCAATAACTCCAAATTCTGAAATATCATCATCGTCCGGTAAGGACGATGTTTAAAAGATTGGCAAAGATGCAATAATGCATAAGAATGAGATGCAATCGCTCTAAGCGTGACCTAACCTCGATGATTTTGGGATTAGTGAGTGGTAATAATTGATTCGGGGTGTGTTGCACTTTTAGAGTGATTCACAAACAAGGTTCTTATTCGGGTGTGTTTACTTGGTATCATGAACATGGAGATAATAAAGCACGGTAACCAATTAAGCACACAAAGAATGATAATTGGCCTAATGTTAACATGTAAAGAACAGTTGTCATTTTTAGTACTATATGGCATGGTTAATGATTACTTGTTATATTCTTCAAAAGAATAACTTTTGAAGAACATGTTCTTTAATATTGAACAAGTATGACAATTGGGTTTCTGGTTTGTTATAATTTATTCCGGTTTCAAGTAGTTTCTGGAGTAAGTATAAGATGGATCACAACATAGTTGGATTCATCAGCAACTAGGGCTTATTGGGTTGAGATAAGCTTAGGTATCCTAAGCAATTCATTAAATATGGTTGTTGTCAAGGTTGGTTTATCTTGCTAGTGATAGCTGGCTAGGGTTTATAGGTCCTTATAAGCAGGGTTGGTGATGATTCCTCATTTTCTTCAAAAGAATAACTTTTGAAGAACATACTTCTTAAATAATAAGAAGTATACCAATTAGGTTGAGGTTGTTTAGGTTTGCTATTGAATTTCCTAAGTAAAGATTGGTTGGTTCCTAAATAGGATGTTCAATAATTATCTCACACTAATAGGGTTTAGTGTGTATGGGATGTGATGTCAATATTAGCATGGTTGCTATTGGAGTTCATCACAATGTTGTGATGCTAGTTAAGGTTAATTAAGGATGAGATCCTTGTGGTAGGAACTAGGTTTGATTAAGATGAACACATGGGATGCTAATTAGTAGTGATAGGGTTCCCATATGTTATGTGGATTTGAACAAGCATTTAATTGCTAAATATGATTCTATGGTTACTAATGAAGTTACATGATCACATGTTACTCAGGGTTCATGTGTGGGAATAATTTAGGATTCATATGAATTAGTGGAGCTAAGGTTCCTAATTGAATTAGGGTTTTAGGGTTTCACATGAAATGATGAATTCCTGTTTTCCTACCATATGGAACTAGGGTTTCCTAATTATCCTATAATTCTTGGATTAATAACTTCATTAATAAAGTTGAAGTTATTAATAACTTTGAAATTATAATAATGTTGGATTTGTCTTTTTATTATTTTTAAAGAATTAACAATTAAGGTAATTTATTAATTAGGGTTTAAAATCCTCCTAATAAGGATTTAATAAGTTAATCGAAAAGGAAATTAATTTTAATGATTTCCTTAATTACTTACTGGTTTTTATTTATTTTATGAAGTTTTCCTAATTATTGAATTTTAATTGAATTTAGAATTAAAATTAAAGGTTTAAATAACAAGTATAAAATAATTAAATTTTTATTAAAAATAAAAATTTCATATTATATTTTTATTGGATAGAGTATACTTTTTTATGAATTTTGATATCTTATTTATATTTTTCTGAGTTGTAACGAATTTTCCACATATTTATAAAGTTTCAGTAATAATTGAATTGAATTTAAATTAAAGAAAACGGTTAGATACCGTGGCAAACCCTAACCCTAGTCACTGACCTGTGGGGTCAGTGACACGTCGACTGCCATGTGAGCAGCGACCAGTCAAAGTTGACCGGGGGTTTGACTCTACCGGCGGTTAAACGCCGGCGAGTTAGCGCGGCGGCGCGCCGCCGCGTTTTACGGCACCCCCGGACGCGCGACTAGACTTTTCCGGACCCTCTCTTCGCACTGAGGCTGCTGGTGGTGTTGGCCTCCCGAGAAACTCACCGGAGCATCGCCGGAGACCATGTCTGCGGCGGCGCAGCTCCGGCCAAGTGCGAAATGAAGCTACAGGTGGCCATTTGATGCAAATTATAGGGCTACAGGTGCGTATTCATACCCTGGTTCTGTTGAGGTGGTCGGCGACGATGATCGTGGGCGGAGACGAGCTCAATTGCTTGTATGCCGGAGATGAACCGCGAAAGGGAATCTCCAAATTGGCATCAATCACTGCTCCCCCGGATGCTATCTTCCTCCTAGATGCTCTACTCGACAAGGCGCATCTCCTGGACCTCCGCACGGTTGCTGGGGTGGCTCCAACCGTCGGGTTCTTCCTCGACTCCGGCGGCCAGTAGGTGGAAATGGCGAGAGAAGGAGAGGTTCAGAAGGCGATTGAGTGAGTGGAGAGGCACTAGGGTTCGCCGGGGAGTTTCAGAGAGTCTTTATAGCTCATGGCGAGGCTTAGAGCGTCGGCTCGACGGCGATGACTGGCCGGGATGAACGACAATGTCGGTGCATGATTCGGGCACGAATCTTGGCGATACAGGATAAGGTGGACGCGAGAGAGGTTATGGGCAGTTCTGGCTTGGTCGATGGCGTCCGCGTTCGTCCTTATCGACGACGGTGAGGTGGCCGGCGAAGTCCTGCACGTCGTCTCGGTGGCGTTCATGCGAAGAGGAGAAAGAAGACGATGGCCTGGCGAAACGGTATCTTGGGCTGGCGTTGGGCCGTGTTGGTGGGCTGCTGCTGGGTTGCTACGGGCTTGGTTACTGGGCTGCAGCCTGGGCTGCGGTGCAGGTAAGGTCCAGGTAAGGCTCTTTTCCCTCTTTTTCTTTTATCTATTTTCTTTTTCTGTTTTAGTGTTTCTTTCCAATTTGAATCTGTTTTGAATTCAATTTACCTTTGCAGGTTTCTGATTGTTTTATTTCAACAAATATGTAATAACTATTTCACCACTATTTCATTTGAAACAAGTGTTTTGTATTAGGGTTATAATGCATAGTTGTGGCTTGTGCATAATAGCAAATAGGCATGGGTTTCAATTCCCATTTTTAATTTCTTTTTCTTTGTGGGAAAAACTATTCGTTAAAGTTGTTTGAACATTGATGATCTCTTCATACGGAAATATTACCAAGTCTTGGTAATGCTCTTAATCACATAGCTAGCTCTATGATTTGAGAATGTTGTCATATGCCTATTATTTTATGTGCCCATTTTATTAATAAAGAGTTGAGTCTTAGGTTAAATCTATTCCATGTTCGCTACTAGTATTATATTAATTCTATCTTGAATGTCCTAAGGTGAACATTATTCTTAACATAGGTTGGTTTTGATTTATGATGATAAATAGTTGGTATCTACACATGGTTTAATTATAGGGCTTAGCACTAAGTGTTTCTTGAGTTCCTTAATTGAAGCATAAAATTTTTAATTAGTGATAAACTCTAGAGTTCTAATTATATTCACTCAATGATGCACCAACTAAGGTTTTAAATATCACTCTAGGTTATGGATATGGGGTGTCACCATATTGCATGTGCTAGGGTTTAATTCCCCCTAACCAAGATAAGGTGCTTGTTTACTTAACATTTTATGTTCTCCACAAGTTACTAAGATATTGAGAATTAGTTTTATCTTCTACCAATTGGCTTCTTATTATTAACCTCAATTTATTATTTAAGTAACTACATTGGTTATAGTTCTTTTTATAGTTAACTTTGGTCATATGGATATATGGTTTCTCACCATATGAAGTATAGTGTTTAACTCTAAGGTTCCCTTAGGTTCATTAATTGATGAATGAATGAGAAAATAGATGTGGTAAGATTCTACTTATTATCACCAATTGATTTACAATTATAGGTTGGGATATAAGCCTAGGGTTGCTTATTAGTTACCTCCCTATAATTGCATGTGATGAATGATATCTACTTATCTTATTAAGGTTTAACTTATCCTCACATACCTCAAGAGCATGATCATGTATTAAGCATGATCAACTTGTTCTTAATATCTTTACCTCAAGTTCTTAGGGTTTATGGTGTACTCCTAATTATTTATTTAGGTTGCTGAGCTAAAGATTCAATTGTCTAACTTAGTTGGATTAATCCACTCCTTATTTCACTAATTCATGGATATAGTCTTATTCCACTTTGTATTTGGTTATCTCACCACTCCCAAATGATATGGTTTAACTCCTAATGCTTTAGTTCAATGGTTGACACTTATTCTTAAATAGGTAAAGCTATGATTTGTATGATTGATCTCTCTCATTTGGAAAGGTCTTTAATTCTAACTTAAGGTTAGGCTCCATAGGAATTGATGTGATCATCAATATCTAAGTTTAATATAATTGGTTCCTCTCTCTAGGAATATCTTGAATAATATCCTAGGGTTCCTCTTAAAGATGATAGTTTGAATACTTGGATGTATATTCAAGGTTTAGTTCAAGGTTTGTTATTGCTTCTTTACTAATTAGAATAGAACTCTCACCTCTCTAGGTTTGATGCTTAATAACTTGGAATAGAGAGGAATATATATTTCTTGAGTTGATCTCCTTGTCTTGTTTCCAAGAGTGAAGTAAAATTAATACCATGAGGTTCATGGTAGGATCAAGGATTAGTTTTAAGACATGGAAAAGATAAGTGAAGAATGGTTTCTTCATTTATGATTAGTTGATTTATAATTGAACGGATGTTCTTATGTTATGGCAAGGAATACCATGTTGTGATATTTAATAAGATCAAGCAATTGATCCTTGATTAATAATTTCTTGTGTTTATTTTACTTCCATTTGATCTAACCCTTTAGATCAAATCATCTCTACCCAAAACAAGGTTTTAACAAAGTCACATTGAGGTTTATAGCGCTTGACTTGATGAGCTACTTCGATTCCACCAAGGTCAAGTGAAACTTCGATTCTTGTGATCGTTTTACTTTAAAGCGCGAAAATTCCCAGCATTTTCTATGCATGAATGCAATGCACACATCTGTTTCCTCTATTTTTGTAACCCCAATACCGGGATATTACGGTCTCTACCCCTTAAACTAAACTTCGTCCTCGAAGTTTGATCTCTCTCACGTTTCGGAGTGTGGATCCGACTTGTGCGGACTAAATCTTTTCTCGACTCCATGGTGATCTTACTTGGATATAATTGAATACATCCCTTGTCCAGATTCTTCCCGGAATCCATTAGTGTTTGACATCAAACAACTATTACTTCCTTTACTTCCATGATTTCCTCCAATATTATAAGCTTGTTTCCTTTCTCATTGAATATTCAATGATTGGAACTTCTTCTTGTCCTGACGAGTCTTAATTGAGGACTAATTGGATAACAATCTCCTATTTGATAAAATAGGTCTTTGTTTTTCCTTACTACCAAAATTGCGATAATGGTGCTTAATAAGGTTCTAACCATGGAAATGGTTGTGATGGTTTATTTTCCTAGGAATGGATTAGACTTATTTAGTCCATCCAATCATGGTTTATATTTGATACCTATAATTGTTTTGGTTTCTTTAGGTTCCACGAAAGGAATCATTCTATTAGTCTGTGGTTCTGGTATGGTCAATTTCCTTCGGTCTTTGGTCTTCTTGGGCTGTATTTGGTCTATGGTATTTTCTTCGTCCAACTTCTTTATGCTTATCTAACTTGAGCTATCGTACTTCTGAGTAATTATTACTCACTTTCTCAAGTTATAGTCCACTTCTTACTTCCTCGAGGTATAAACCTCGGCTTCTGGTCTGACATCCTTCTGAAAGTATTGTTCAACAATCTTATGAAAATAAGATCGAACTTCCTCTCAGTTTAGACCTTCTTCTTCTATTATGCTCAAAGTATTGAGTTATTGTATATCCAACTCAATCTTTACTCTACCCCTTAGAGTTTTCTTATGGTCTTCAACTCCTTTTGTTCCAACCATTGGATTGATGGTTGGAATATTGGTCTGAGTATAGCTTATAGTTTGTACTCTTCTAGGTCTTGTGAAGAATATCTGTGGTGCATCCACTCAATTTGTGGACATCCAATGTGAATCCTTCGACTAAATGATTATAGATCTAGCTATTTGGCTAACCAGATTTTTATTTGTTCACAAACTTTTGTTGCAAATAATTAAATTGTGGACTATTTGTAATACCAACTGATACCAGCTGTGGTTATTATACCAACTGTGGCTATTTGATATCTAAAAATGGATTCTATTATAGGTTCTTATAAACTGGTCGAGACATCTTCTATTTTATCTCGCAGTATTGATCCTATACCAATTGTGATCTTTTGATACCAACTATGGTCTTCTTATATCTTCTATGGTTTCATAAATCATCTTCCTTCATTCAGGGTTTATTTTGCAAGAAAACCACTAGTTGACACTATGATTATAGTATCCTAAGTGATTTCCTTGCATTCCCTCTTCTATGTTGACTATGGATCTGCTTGAGCTTCACCATAATCACCATATTTCTTACCTTCATGCTTCTCCTGTACTAAAGTACTCCTCTGTTGAGGTAAAGCATGAATGTTGATTGGCACTTCCTTCTGAGTATTGTGGTTGCTTCCCACAACTTTGTTTCCTTTACCTGATGAACCTTCATCTTGTCTTCAAAATATACAGAATTCGTCACTTCCTCACACGAATACCATTACCCTCTAGATCTATAGCATCAAGTAAGGACTTGATATTGCAACATGCATTTGCATATCAACGTCAAACTTCATGTATGGATCTAGTCAAACAATGAAAATCCAATAAAATCCAAGAAGATTCAGCTTTGTGCATATAATACACACCATCATAAGCCTGAATATGATTGTTGAGTAAGACATCTCTAAACATCAGGCTCTGATGTGTAGTATAGAACACCACATAATATAGGTTTATATCGTGATACTTAGCACGAATATGTGGATTTCTACTATTTGTCTCAACATTTACCTTAATTGCACATTTGCAATGAGATAAACTTGAAACAAAATGGTCTAGGATAGTTGTGGTTAACCTAATTTTCTTTGGAAGTACTAACAAAGTGTTATACAATATATAAGTGTTATTGAGGACTAGTTCCTATGATAGGTCTAGGTTCTAACATTCCTACTCTAAACACATTACTATGAAAACATAGCTCTTATACTTCCAAGTGTTTATACTATCACGAGACTATGGACATGATGTGCTTGGCACACTTCCCATATTTTTGGAACATAATTCTTGCACTATTGTTTAGCACTTGGCTTCTTATTGTACTCCTCCAAAATACTTATAATGTTCTATTCCATCACATAATGATTCTCAAGTGAATCACATATGATTAACAACTCTACCATGTAAGTAAGCATATTTTATTCCATTCACTCTTCCTTACCTCCCATGGTTGACTCATCATGGTCTATACTACTTCATATAACTCATATTTAGCACTTACTATCAGTTGTTTTATAGTTTGAATAATTTTACTTACTCATTATTTAACTTGGTCTACATTTTCTATTAGGATATCTTAATTATCTTCATCACTTGATATTACTTCTAGTGCAGGTCTGAGTAATTCTTATTTAACTATAACATGTGTTGGTACACATCTTCCAATAGGATATCTTCCTTATGGTTGTATCCTTTCTTTGGACTACCATGTATTGTATACCAACCGTGATCTACTCATCTATTATTTTAAGAACTTAATGGTGTGCTACATGTTTGGGATTAGCTAACTATCTTTACTTAGAAAAGATAGATTGAAAAGGTTGACTCAAGTGTGTCAGGATTATTCTCAAGTGAATATCCATCTCAAGTCATAAGAATTATTTGGTTTACCTAAGACAACTCCCTATAGACACTACCAATCCTATAGGTCTCCTTTAAAGGGTTTTAATCCTAAGGTCAAAGCATTTGCTCTGATACCAAGCTGTGGTGACCCGGCATACCACCTGCATGGTGTAGTATGCAAGTCTGATATAACACCAATGAAACACCGTTCCACTAGTATTATATCGCTCAGAGTGGTACAACAGAAACATATGCGGGTCCAAGGCATGTCTATAGAATTACACACGGACTCTGTTACATAAGATCATCATAGCCTCCTACTTTACAATGAGGTAAAACTGCTAATAAACTCCAGAAGAACGACTCGTAGTCTAAACCTATCACGAACTCTAATGTAGAGTATTTACCTAGCTACAGAGGCTAAGAATAGATTCTAGCTAAATAGGAGCTAAGTGTAGGAAGCTAGTTCCTTTCTATTGCTAATCTAGGTTTTCTCCTTGTTGGATGTAGTGTTTGACTTCTCTGACAGATCCTGTCTCGTGAAGTAGTTGTTGACTCCTCTGTCTTTGATTTGCTCTGAAGATCCTCCTTCGATGCCTCCATATCTAAGCAGGGGATTTAAGAGTGGGATGAGTACGAGCGTACTCAACAAGTTCATTATAGGAAAGAGGTGTTTGATGCACTAGCTACGGCATTAGACCAGAAAGTCTAATACCAATGCAGGTTTTCATATTCATTTCTTCAAAAGGTTGCTTTTATTCGGAAGAACTATGTCCGTCGGCCTTCACCGGTTTACTAGAACTTCATGGAGCTCCTTTCCGGCCGCGTTCGCGATTCCATATCCCGGAACGGGGAGTGACAGGTCACGGTTCTTTACACTCGCAGAGGTGTGTTGCTTTACCCATAAGAGATCTTAACCTTGGTGCCAACCGGCGCGCAACCCGTCCACACTTCCTATGGTGTGAGGCCCGGTATAAGGTCTAGCCAATCATGTTCCTCCGCTACCTCGAACACCCACCCTTTGTAAGATTGTCTTCCCTATATCCATGATGAGACCGTTCCGGCATTTGTTCTCCCCTATACCGATTAAGGTAGACCGTTCCGAACAATTTTTATATGCCTTCCCCTATCAATCATGGATAGACCGTTCCGGACATCTTACAATCCATCATAGACCGCAATACCGTGGGGACTTAGGACTCCCCAGCCTCACCATCTTGCTCCATCGGGCGACAAGTGTACTACGGACTATGCCGTGGGGACTTAGGACTCCCCAGCCTCACCAGCTTGCCCCTTGGATTACAAGTGTACTACGGTAAAGCGCATCCGTTGATGAACGAGAGGTGGAAACACTTTTGAATACTCCGTCCCACTCCGGATCTTATGGTTAACACGGGTATTACAGCACAAGAATCACTCGGCGACATTTGTTGTTTAATCCTAGATGGATATAAACCCGTGCAATGGAACCTCCACCATATCAACACAATCCATGGTTCCATTGCCCACCACATAGTCATATTCATAATTATGAAAGTAGTGGTTTTGATTTTTATGCGATAGTGATAACCATAATACTTTGCAAGTAATTTGATAAAAATACTTCAAATGACATGAGCAAGTGATGAACTTGCCTTTCTTGACCGCAAGATTATGCGGCAAGGTCTTCGTTACGCAATAACTCCAAATTCTGAAATATCATCATCGTCCGGTAAGGACGATGTTTAAAAGATTGGCAAAGATGCAATAATGCATAAGAATGAGATGCAATCGCTCTAAGCGTGACCTAACCCCGATGATTTTGGGATTAGTGAGTGGTAATAATTGATTCAGGGTGTGTTGCACTTTTAGAGTGATTCACAAACAAGGTTCTTATTCAGGTGTGTTTACTTGGTATCATGAACATGGAGATAATAAAGCACAGTAATCAATTAAGCACACAAAGAATGATAATTGGCCTAATGTTAACATGTAAAGAACAGTTGTCATTTTTAGTACTATATGGCATGGTTAATGATTACTTGTTATATTCTTCAAAAGAATAACTTTTGAAGAACATGTTCTTTAATATTGAACAAGTATGACAATTGGGTTTCGGTTTGTTATAATTTATTCCGGTTTCAAGTAGTTTCTGGAGTAAGTATAAGATGGATCACAACATAGTTGGATTCATCAAGAACTAGGGCTTATTAGGTTGAGATAAGCTTAGGTATCCTAAGCAATTCATTAAATATGGTTGTTGTCAAGGTTGGTTTATCTTGCTAGTGATAGCTGGCTAGGGTTTATAGGTCCTTATAAGCAGGGTTGGTGATGATTCCTCATTTTCTTCAAAAGAATAACTTTTGAAGAACATACTTCTTAAATAATAAGAAGTATACCAATTAGGTTGAGGTTGTTTAGGTTTGCTATTGAATTTCCTAAGTAAAGATTGGTTGGTTCCTAAATAGGATGTTCAATAATTATCTCACACTAATAGGGTTTAGTGTGTATGGGATGTGATGTCAATATTAGCATGGTTGCTATTGGAGTTCATCACAATGTTGTGATGCTAGTTAAGGTTAATTAAGGATGAGATCCTTGTGGTAGGAACTAGGTTTGATTAAGATGAACACATGGGATGCTAATTAGTAGTGATAGGGTTCCCATATGTTATGTGGATTTGAACAAGCATTTAATTGCTAAATATGATTCTATGGTTACTAATGAAGTTACATGATCACATGTTACTCAGGGTTCATGTGTGGGAATAATTTAGGATTCATATGAATTAGTGGAGCTAAGGGGAGGTGGCAATTTGGCTCATAGGAGCAAATGCTCTTATTATATAAAATAATTAAAAAACAATTTTAAAAATGTTAAAAAATTCTGATATAAATTTGTTGGTGTACATCTTGACATTCTATGTTAGTGCACAAATTTTCGTGGAGAAACAACATTTTATATGGCGTGTACAAAAAAGACAAAAAAATATCCTGTACGTAGTCGTGTTATAGCATCAAAACTTGTCTTTTTTACGAGAGCCACAATTATTTTTAGTTTTTTTTGAAAACTTGTGTACCAACATAAAATGTCTAGATGTACATGTAAAAATTTAGTTTAGAATTTTTTGATACTTTAAAATGTGGATTCACATAATGGGAGCATATGCTCCTATGAGCCAAAGTGCATTTCCCGGAGCTAAGGTTCCTAATTGAATTAGGGTTTTAGGGTTTCACATGAAATGATGAATTCCTGTTTTCCTACCATATGGAACTAGGGTTTCCTAATTATCCTATAATTCTTGGATTAATAACTTCATTAATAAAGTTGAAGTTATTAATAACTTTGAAATTATAATAATGTTGGATTTGTCTTTTTATTATTTTTAAAGAATTAACAATTAAGGTAATTTATTAATTAGGGTTTAAAATCCTCCTAATAAGGATTTAATAAGTTAATCGAAAAGGAAATTAATTTTAATGATTTCCTTAATTACTTACTGGTTTTTATTTATTTTATGAAGTTTTCCTAATTATTGAATTTTAATTGAATTTAGAATTAAAATTAAAGGTTTAAATAACAAGTATAAAATAATTAAATTTTTATTAAAAATAAAAATTTCATATTATATTTTTATTGGATAGAGTATACTTTTTTATGAATTTTGATATCTTATTTATATTTTTCTGAGTTGTAACGAATTTTCCACATATTTATAAAGTTTCAGTAATAATTGAATTGAATTTAAATTAAAGAAAACGGTTAGATACCGTGGCAAACCCTAACCCTAGTCACTGACCTGTGGGGTCAGTGACACGTCGACTGCCATGTGAGCAGCGACCAGTCAAAGTTGACCGGGGGTTTGACTCTACCGGCGGTTAAACGCCGGCGAGTTAGCGCGCGGCGGCGCCGCCGTTTTACGGCACCCCCGGACGCGCGACTAGACTTTTCCGGACCCTCTCTTCGCACTGAGGCTGCTGGTGGTGTTGGCCTCCCGAGAAACTCACCGGAGCATCGCCGGAGACCATGTCTGCGGCGGCGCAGCTCCGGCCAAGTGCGAAATGAAGCTACGTGGTGGCCATTTGATGCAAATTATAGGGCTACGTGTGCGTATTCATACCCTGGTTCCGTTGAGGTGGTCGGCGACGATGATCGTGGGCGGAGACGAGCTCAATTGCTTGTATGCCGGAGATGAACCGCGAAAGGGAATCTCCAAATTGGCATCAATCATCGCTCCCCGGATGCTATCTTCCTCCTAGATGCTCTACTCGACAAGGCGCATCTCCTCGGACCTCCGCACGGTTGCTGGGGTGGCTCCAACCGTCGGGTTCTTCCTCGACTCCGGCGGCGGCAGGGTGGAAATGGCGAGAGAAGGAGAGGTTCAGAAGGCGATTGAGTGAGTGGAGAGGCACTAGGGTTCGCCGGGGAGTTTCAGAGAGTCTTTATAGCTCATGGCGAGGCTTAGAGCGTCGGCTCGACGGCGATGACTGGCCGGGATGAACGACAATGTCGGTGCATGATTCGGGCACGAATCTTGGCGATACGAGATAAGGTGGACGCGAGAGAGGTTATGGGCAGTTCCGGCTTGGTCGATGGCGTCCGCGTTCGTCCTTATCGACGACGGTGAGGTGGCCGCGAAGTCCCGCACGTCGTCTCGGTGGCGTTCATGCGAAGAGGAGAAAGAAGACGATGGCCCGGCGAAACGGTATCTTGGGCTGGCGTTGGGCCGTGTTGGTGGGCTGCTGCCGGGTTGCTACGGGCTTGGTTATCGGGCTGCAGCTCGGGCTGCGGTGCAGGTAAGGTCCAGGTAAGGCTCTTTTCCCTCTTTTTCTTTTATCTATTTTCTTTTTCTGTTTTAGTGTTTCTTTCCAATTTGAATCTGTTTTGAATTCAATTTACCTTTGCAGGTTTCTGATTGTTTTATTTCAACAAATATGTAATAACTATTTCACCACTATTTCATTTGAAACAAGTGTTTTGTATTAGGGTTATAATGCATAGTTGTGGCTTGTGCATAATAGCAAATAGGCATGGGTTTCAATTCCCATTTTTAATTTCCTTTTCTTTGTGGGAAAAACTATTCTGTTAAAGTTGTTTGAACATTGATGATCTCTTCATACAGAAATATTACCAAGTCTTGGTAATGCTCTTAATCACATAGCTAGCTCTATGATTTGAGAATGTTGTCATATGCCTATTATTTTATGTGCCCATTTTATTAATAAAGAGTTGAGTCTTAGGTTAAATCTATTCCATGTTCGCTACTAGTATTATATTAATTCTATCTTGAATGTCCTAAGGTGAACATTATTCTTAACATAGGTTGGTTTTGATTTATGATGATAAATAGTTGGTATCTACACATGGTTTAATTATAGGGCTTAGCACTAAGTGTTTCTTGAGTTCCTTAATTGAAGCATAAAATTTTTAATTAGTGATAAACTCTAGAGTTCTAATTATATTCACCTGATGATGCACCAACTAAGGTTTTAAATATCACTCTAGGTTATGGATATGGGGTGTCACCATATTACATGTGCTAGGGTTTAATTCCCCCTAACCAAGATAAGGTGCTTGTTTACTTAACATTTTATGTTCTCCACAAGTTACTAAGATATTGAGAATTAGTTTTATCTTCTACCAATTGGCTTCTTATTATTAACCTCAATTTATTATTTAAGTAACTACATTGGTTATAGTTCTTTTTATAGTTAACTTTGGTCATATGGATATATGGTTTCTCACCATATGAAGTATAGTGTTTAACTCTAAGGTTCCCTTAGGTTCATTAATTGATGAATGAATGAGAAAATAGATGTGGTAAGATTCTACTTATTATCACCAATTGATTTACAATTATAGGTTGGGATATAAGCCTAGGGTTGCTTATTAGTTACCTCCCTATAATTGCATGTGATGAATGATATCTACTTATCTTATTAAGGTTTAACTTATCCTCACATACCTCAAGAGCATGATCATGTATTAAGCATGATCAACTTGTTCTTAATATCTTTACCTCAAGTTCTTAGGGTTTATGGTGTACTCCTAATTATTTATTTAGGTTGCTGAGCTAAAGATTCAATTGTCTAACTTAGTTGGATTAATCCACTCCTTATTTCACTAATTCATGGATATAGTCTTATTCCACTTTGTATTTGGTTATCTCACCACTCCCAAATGATATGGTTTAACTCCTAATGCTTTAGTTCAATGGTTGACACTTATTCTTAAATAGGTAAAGCTATGATTTGTATGATTGATCTCTCTCATTTGGAAAGGTCTTTAATTCTAACTTAAGGTTAGGCTCCATAGGAATTGATGTGATCATCAATATCTAAGTTTAATATAATTGGTTCCTCTCTCTAGGAATATCTTGAATAATATCCTAGGGTTCCTCTTAAAGATGATAGTTTGAATACTTGGATGTATATTCAAGGTTTAGTTCAAGGTTTGTTATTGCTTCTTTACTAATTAGAATAGAACTCTCACCTCTCTAGGTTTGATGCTTAATAACTTGGAATAGAGAGGAATATATATTTCTTGAGTTGATCTCCTTGTCTTGTTTCCAAGAGTGAAGTAAAATTAATACCATGAGGTTCATGGTAGGATCAAGGATTAGTTTTAAGACATGGAAAAGATAAGTGAAGAATGGTTTCTTCATTTATGATTAGTTGATTTATAATTGAACGAGATGTTCTTATGTTATGGCAAGGAATACCATGTTGTGATATTTAATAAGATCAAGCAATTGATCCTTGATTAATAATTTCTTGTGTTTATTTTACTTCCATTTGATCTAACCCTTTAGATCAAATCATCTCTACCCAAAACAAGGTTTTAACAAAGTCACATTGAGGTTTATAGCGCTTGACTTGATGAGCTACTTCGATTCCACCAAGGTCAAGTGAAACTTCAGTTACTGTGACTGTTTTACTTTAAAGCGCGAAAATTCCCCAGATTTTCTATGCATGAATGCAATGCACACATCTGTTTCCTCTATTTTTGTAACCCCAATACCTGGGATATTACAACCGCATCCTCGATGTAGAGCCCGCCACGGTGGCGGGCAGCCCTCAGCGCCGGCGCGATCCGGCGGCTGCTGCCGGCCTCGTCGTCGTTGGCGCCAGGAGCGAAAGCTCTACTCGGGGCCATGGCGGCGGAGTGAGGCGCGTGGGGAGTTGGAGTGCTAGTGGGGAAGCGGACTAGACAGGGACAGTACCCTCCCAATCCACATTTAATAAAGGCGCGCCCCCGCCCACCGACAGTTGGGCCTAGGGAGGCGAGCAGGCGGACACGAGAGGAGGCCGTGTGCCATCCGTGGCCACGCAAACCCGGTCTAGATTTGGACCGGGTTTGGGTCGTCCCGAACATGGCGGCCATCCACATTTGGGATTGGGCCGCGTTTTTGTCCACCGCGACCCATCCGGACGCACGGGCGCGGGATGGGTTGCCACGTTGGAAATGGCCTTAGCCTACGTTTTCTATTGTATCATATATCTTCTTTTATCAGCACAATTTGCTATTAAAATTTAATTAATTCTTGCTAGGGTGATAATAAAAAATAATGCATTGTACAACCTATTATCTTCTCTAGATTATATGGGGGGAAGCGCTAGCAATCCTCCGGAGAACGAACCGAACCTCCGGCTTCACTACGCGACACGTGTCATGTTTTATCAAAAATCTAGACGTTGCTTTGTCGCGTAAAAAACCCCGGTTTTTGCTTCATTGAAGCAAAGAACGATTCGACTAAAAAAAACAAGACTGGTCGAAGCACCAGACTTCGTTGGAGACCTCGCCGGAGACCTTGTAGCAAAAAATATATACTAAAGTAGCAAGACCCCATAACATTTGTAGCAAATTTTTAATATTATTGTAGCACGGTGTATTACTCGTATTACTCCTCGCCGATGCACCATCGGAAGAATTCCAACTCCGGCTGGCAGCATCATCACTTTTCTTGTAGCATCGGCATTGACTGTTGGTAGCACTGTAGGTGAATGTTTGCAGCACCACTGACGACTATCACTAGCACGGCCCGTGATCGTTTGCAGCACCACTCAATAGTTTGCAGCACCATCCCTAACCATTTGCACCACACACAACGGGCGAGCACTGTCATCCTCGACGCCAGCCTGCGGCGCGTGGCCGTAGGGCGCCTCGACGAGGAGCGCCATCGCCCGGCCCGATCTTGCTGGAGCAGCGCCGTTGTGTGTCCAGCCCTATCTCGGGACCGTCCCCCATCACCACCGCCCACCCAGGAGAGATTTTGTGGATCGGCGCAGGGATGCGTGCTTGACGGTTGATGTGGCGAGGGAGAAACAAGGGCGGCGCACCAGGGGTGGAAAACATGCGGCGTCGCGAGGGGAGGCTCACCGGCCTCGTCCATTGTGTCAGTGCTCGCCTCCTCGCAGCATCGAATTAGTAGGATCCCGGTGCCCCCGGGTAAAGGCGGCTGTTGTGATCGGGTACGACACGACGGCCACGATGACCTGGTGTCCCTGGTGTGGCGCGGCAGCGGCCCGACAGCAGGTTAGAGCGGGAATCTGGTGAGGTTGTGGTGGTGCGAGAATCCAGCGAGGGCGGGAGGGGAACGGTGGCAGAGCCTTCGTGGGCGGCGTCGGCGTGGTCAGAGCACCAAGGAAGAAGAGACCGGATTGTTGGAGATGAATATTTGGTTGTGCATGCATAACGATAAGAGCATCTCCAGCCGTTGAGGCTCCCAGTCCGAAATTCGGCGCTATTTTACGTCGGATGGATGTAATTTTTAGTCTGGGGAGCCCATTTCCCAGCGGCGAGTCCAGGATGGATGAATTTTTTTTGACAAATAACAGCGAATTCAGACAAAACAAGACGAAATTCGTTCAAACATAAGCGATATTTAAAGATATTTAACATATATAGGCGAGTTCGTACATATATAGGCCGAATTCGTACATATTTTGAATTCGGCCAGATGGAAACATAAACTAAAATTGAAAAACGACGTGCCGAACGGCGCCGGCACCGACGGCGGCATCCCCAGGGGGGAGTTGCCGGCCTCGATGTGCGCGAGCACACTGGCGAGCCTGCGGCCCGGCGCACCCCACTAGCGGCGGCGGCCGGCGTCGTTGTTACGCGCTGGAGGAGGGGGGACCGTCGTATGCTGCGAGTTCCCGTTCGTGCCGGATACGGAAGAACTCGTTCCAGGCATCGTAGTTGTCGGCGAGGTACCGCTCCTCCGCGCGCTGCTCCTCGCTGAGGGTGACCCGCACAGCGTCGATAGCAGCATCGAGCTCGTCGCCTCCCACCGGAAGCGGCGGGATCGGGACGCCCCCCGCGCTCAGGCGCCATCCTCCGGGCACGTGGAAGTCAGGCGGCGCCGGGTAGCCCGCCATGTGCAGGAGTCCCGCCTCCCACTGGTGTAGGGAACGGCGGCCGAAGCCGTTATTCGCCGCGCTGTGGCCTTCCATTGCTCGCTGGAGGTGGATTGGGGAGAGAAGACAGGGCTGGGGAGAGGAGGGAGACGGCGGTGCTGAATGTGGCCAGACACGGTAGGTTCCGTGATAAATAGAGGGAGCCGCGCGTGAATCCGAAGCTACGGCATTAACTCGCCGCGTGGAAGCTACGCGTCCGGCGAAGACTGACCGGCGGCAGGCTTTTGAAGCGCGCGGAAGACGATTGGCCTATGTCGCCGACAAGTCGGAGCCACCATCCGCGCGGGAAGTTTTTATCGACGTTTCCCGCGCTTTCGTTTCGTCCGGAGTCGTCCCCGAGCACTCCCCGGGGGCCAGGGATGACCTGGGCTCGCCGGACGGATGAAAGCCCAAATCCAGGCAAAAATGAGGTTACGAAGGCACGACTGGACCGTTTTGGTCCATCCGGATGAAAAAAGGGGTCTTGTGGGTCTTCCCAGAGAGACGGCTGGAGAGCTCAGTACATATTTTTTCTCCTCCAAGCGTTTGGCGGGTGGGACCAATGAAAACGACGTGCGGGAAGGTGGGCATCTCCCTTGTACGATTCGACGGTTGTGCGTCCGGAGGAACGATAACGTTGAACCACTGAAGGATATGAATCCTTTTTCTAAGAGAAAAACATAATTATTTAACCATTATACATGCATTTACATTGTAACATAAGATTAGTCACGAAGCTTTAACAAGGAAGCAGCGTGGAAACTATCCACATACAATAATTCTAAGCGTAGGCAGAGATTTTTTTCTGTATTGCTTTATTGTATTTGAATATTTAATAAAAGAGTTAAAGTTTTTGTGAAAATTTATTTACTAAAATAGGTAGAATACATAATTGCTTGGCCTATCCAAAGGGCAACCGCTTTGTCAAATTCCTATTTGTGGGCGATTCACAAAGATGGAGTATGTAATGTAATTAATCATACATGAAACGTGCGTGCTTAGCTGTTACTTAAGAGGAATATTTTATGATTTACCACACTTTTTTTTGAAGTGTCTATTATTTGCCACATGACCACCACATATTAGTAACCCGCAAAATGATAAATAATAGAAATGCAAAGAAAAAAGTGGGGCAAAGTGTAAAATCCATTCGAAAGAAAACGTTCAGTATCGATGGGCTCGCTGGGAGACAGCGCTGCTGCAAATTCAAGCGCGAAAACTGCAGAGATGCACACTACAGGAATGGCTCGCTGCGCCGACGGCCGCGGCGTACGCCGACGGCCAAATGTCGGGGCCGTCGGCGTACGTCCGGTCCATGGCAGCGGCCCATCGAGCCCCTCGGCGTAGACATACCCTCGGCGTAGAGAGGGCTACGCCGACGGCCACCCTCGGCGTACTAAAGGCCGTCGGCGTAGCACTAGCATGTGCTCCGGTCCCGCTCCGGCCGTGACGGCCCGGTCACGGCGTCAGCGAGGCGCCGAGGGCCACCCTCGGCATAGGGCATCACCCACCTATGCCGACGGCCACCCTCGGCATACACATTTTTTTTTCTTTTTTTCTTCTCGGTCATTAACTTTATATTATGTTTGTTTTATTTATGTACTAGTATGAATTATGTAAAAATAGTTACTTTTTTAAAGAAAAAAAATGGTAGATGGCTTATGTAGATCCCACGAGTGACGCTCTTCGTAGACAGGTCGACGGGATCCAGAGAGGGCCCAACATCTGCTATCGATGTACATATGTCCTAAAACAAAGGAAAAAAGTCCATTGCTAACCCTAACTCTAACCCTAACCCTAACCCTAGGGGTAGATTTGCGGGGTCCCCGCCCCCTAGGGTTTCCCTAGATACAAACCACCGGAGCGTCCGAATCGCCGGAAACTCCTCGCTACGGCTCATCCGGGGCCTATTTCATTCCAAACCTATGGTTTCCATGTGCATATGTCCTAAACAAAGCAAAGAAATTAAAAAAATCCATTGGTGAACCCTCGCACGAAAAAAGCTATAGGGGTAGATCCGCAAGGTCCCCGGCCTAGGGTTTCCCAAGATACGGATCACCGGAGCGTCGGAATCGCTTGAAAACTTGCATTTGTCCCTAACATATGTGTACAAGTGTGATGTAAGGTTTGTCTAACCTTGCATGTACCCGGCGTTGACGATTTCCGCATACATGGGCCCACACTTGGTAAAATCCAGGATTTGTATGTGGAAACTCCTGCTACGGCTCATCCGGGGCCTATTTCATTCCAAACCTATGGTTTCCATGTGCATATGTCCTAAACAAAGCAAAGCAAATAAAAAAAACCATTGATAAACCCTCGCACGGAGAAAGCTATAGGGGTAGATCTGCAGGGTCCCCGCCCTAGGGTTTCCCAAGATACAGATCACCGGAGCGTCGGAATCGCTTGAAAACTTGCATTTGTCCCTAACATATGTGTACAATTGTGATGTAAGGTTTGTCTAACCTTGCATGTATCCGGCGTTGACGATTTCCGCATACATTGGCCCGCACTTGGTAAAATCCAGGATCTGTATGTGAAAACTCCTGCTACGGCTCATCTGTGGCCTATTTTATTCCAAACCTATGGTTTCCATGTGCATATGTCCTAAACAAAGCAAAGAAATTAAAAAAATCCATTGGTGAACCCTCGCACGAAAAAAGCTATAGGGGTAGATCTGCAAGGTCCCCGGCCTAGGGTTTCCCAAGATACAGATCACCGAAGCGTCGGAATCGCTTGAAAACTTGCATTTGTCCCTAACATATGTGTACAAGTGTGATGTAAGGTTTGTCTAACCTTGCATGTACCCGGCGTTGACGATTTCCGCATACATGGGCCCACACTTGGTAAAATCCAGGATTTGTATGTGGAAACTCCTCGCTACGGCTCATCCGGGGCCTATTTCATTCCAAACCTATGGTTTCCATGTGCATATGTCCTAAACAAAGCAAAGCAAATAAAAAAATCCATTGGTAAACCCTCGCACGGAGAAAGCTATAGGGGTAGATCCGCAGGGTCCCCGCCCTAGGGTTTCCCAAGATACAGATCACCGGAGCGTCGGAATCGCTTGAAAACTTGCATTTGTCCCTAACATATGTGTACAATTGTGATGTAAGGTTTGTCTAACCTTGCATGTATCCGGCGTTGACGATTTCCGCATACATTGGCCCGCACTTGGTAAAATCCAGGATCTGTATGTGAAAACTCCTGCTACGGCTCATCTGTGGCCTATTTTATTCCAAACCTATGGTTTCCATGTGCATATGTCCTAAACAAAGCAAAGAAAATAAAAAAATCCATTGGTAAACCCTCGCACGGAAAAAGCTATAGGGGTAGATCTGCAGGGTCCCCGCCCTAGGGTTTCCCAAGATACAGATCACTGGAGCGTCGGAATCGCTGAAAAACTTGCATTTATCCCTAACATATGTGTACAAGTGTGATGTAAGGTTTGTCTAACCTTGCATGTACCAGGCGTTGATGATTTCCGCATACATGGGCCCGCACTTGGAAAAATCCAGGATCTGTATGTGAAAACTCCTGCTACGGCTCATCTGTGGCCTATTTTATTCCAAACCTATGGTTTCCATGTGCATATGTCCTAAACAAAGCAAAGAAAATAAAAAAATCCATTGGTAAACCCTCGCACGGAAAAAGCTATAGGGGTAGATCTGCAGGGTCCCCGCCCTAGGGTTTCCCAAGATACAGATCACCGGAGCGTCGGAATCGCTGGAAAACTTGCATTTGTCCCTAACATATGTGTACAAGTGTGATGTAAGGTTTGTCTAACCTTGCATGTACCCGGCGTTGATGATTTCCGCATACATGGGCCCGCACTTGGAAAAATCCAGGATATGTATGTGGAAACTCCTGCTACGGCTCATCCGGGGCCTATTTCATTCCAAACCCATGTGCATATGTCCTAAACAAAGCAAAGAAAATAAAAAAATCCATTGCTAAACCCTCGCACGGAAAAAGCTATAGGGGTAGATCTGCAGGGTCCCCGACCTAGGGTTTCCCAAGATACAGATCACCGGAGCGTCGGAATCGCTTGAAAACTTGCATTTGTCCCTAACATATGTGTACAAGTGTGATGTAAGGTTTTTCTAACCTTGCATGTACCCGGCGTTGACGATTTCCGCATACATGGGCTAGCACTTGGTGAAATGCAGGATCTGTATGTGGAAACTCCCGCCACGGCTCAAACAGAGCCTATTTTATGGTAAAGTATGCCCAACCTATGGTTTCCATGTACATATGTCGTAAACAAACCAAAGCAAGTAAAAAAGTCCATTGGTAAACCCTCACACGGAGAAAGCTATAGGGGTAGATCTCGCGGGGTCCCCGCCCTAGGGTTTTTCAAGATACGGACCATCTGGATCGTCTGAATCGCTCGGAAAACTTGCATATGCCCATAACATATGTGTACAAGTGTGATGTAAGGTTTGGCTAACCTTGGATGTACCCGTTGTTGACGATTTCCGCATACATGGGCTAACACTTGGTAAAATCCAGGATCTGTATGTGGAAACTCTCGCCACGGCTCAAATGGAGCCTATTTTATGGTAAAGTATGCCCAACCTATGGTTTCCATGTACATATGTCCTAAATAAACCAAAACAAGTAAAAAATTACATTGGTAAACTCTCGCACGGAGAAAGCTATAGGGGTAGATCTACGGGGTCCCCGCCCTAGGGTTTCCCAAGATACGCATCACCGGAGCGTCGAATTGTTGGAAAACTTGCATCTGCCCCTAACATATATGTACAAGTGTGACGCGTCATTTTATGTGCTAAATGTTTTCCGTTTCGCGCGTTGGCGGACGGGTGCACGCGCGCGCCCGTACGGCCATACCGCATGTCCCGGCGGCCCCGTTTTGCGCAGTTGGCAAAGCAAACGGAGCCAAAAAATCGAGCGGAGCCGTGTGGCATCATTTTATGTGTCCTAGTAACCACTGCAAAAGACGGAACTGGGATACGGCAATTATCTTGGAAAACCCTTCACGAACAGGGCTATCTCGTCCGGAGTTCTATGGCTTTTAGGGGAAATGAGTAGGAAACGGCCCGTTTCACCACATAGTTTGTCGGAACGAGGCCATATTTGGCACGTGCGTGGGCCTTAGGATGGGTAGCAAGGCCCCGGTCGCGGATTTCCAATCCGAACCACGGCGACGGTTTTTCCATTTTCGGGGTGCCGGAAGGGCTTTTTTTGTGAAGCAGCTACATGGTGCGCATTTCAGCATCGCGCGGGACCTCCGCGCAGCGGTAGGATACCTCCTACGCACCACCTATCACATGCCATATGCGCGCGGAAGCCATCTGGGAATCCCACCCGCTTCTCGCGGTGCCCCGCCGAATCCGCCGGAAACCGACCGGATTTGAACCGGGCGACACTTTCCTTCGCTCAATAAATGGAGGGAAAAATGTTTTTAGGTCTAGGACGCGTCATTTTATGTGCTAAATGTTTTCTCGTTTCGCGCGTTGGCGGACGGGTGCACGTGCGCGCCCGGCACGGCCATACCGCATGTCCCGCGGCCCCGTTTTGCGCAGCTTGGCAAAGCAAACGGAGCCAAAAAATCGAGCGGAGCCGCGTGGCGTCATTTTATGTGTCCTAGTAACCACCGCAAAAGACGGAACTCGGGATACGGCAATTATCTTGGAAAACCCTTCACGAACGTGGCTATCTCGTCCGGAGTTCTATGGCTTTTAGGGGAAATGAGTAGGAAACGGCCCGTTTCACCACATAGTTTGTCTGAACGAGGCCATATTTGGCACGTGCGTGGGCCTTAGGATGGGAAGCAAGGCCCCGGTCGCGGATTTCCAATCCGAACCACTGGCGACGGTTTTTCCATTTTCGGGGTGCCGGAAGGGCTTTTTTGTGAAGCGGCTACATGGTGCGCATTTCAAGATCGCGCGGGACCTCCGCGCAGCGGTAGGATACCTCCTACGCACCACCTATCACATGCCATATGCGCGCGGAAGCCATCCGGGAATCCCACCCGCTTCTCGCGGTGCTCCCGCCGAATCCGCCGGAAACCGACCGGATTTGAACCGGGGCGACACTTTCCTTCGCTCAATAAATGGAGGGAAAAATGTTTTTAGGTCTAGGACGCGTCATTTTATGTGCTAAATGTTTTCCGTTTCGCGCGTTGGCGGACGGGTGCACGTGCGCGCCCGGTACGGCCATACCGCATGTCCCGGCGGCCCCGTTTTGCGCAGTTGGCAAAGCAAACGGAGCCAAAAAATCGAGTGGTCTATTATTATTATTATAGATATTATTATTATAATATGTACCTATTGTTAGTATATATATTTGTATATTATATTCATAAAAACAATGAAAGAAAAAACAAAAAAGGAAAAAAGAAAAAAAAGAAAAAGTGGTCTATGCCGAGGGTAGCCATCGGCGTATGGCCGGCCCTCGGCATAGACACCAACCCTAAAAACGCGAAGCACGGGATCTGAGCCCGAAAAACACCTGGTCGGCGCGGCCCGAAAATCCCCCCTCTGGTTCGATTTTTCCCCCTGTCCCGCCGCCGCCTCCTGCCCGCTCGCGCCGCCGCCTCCTGCCCGCCGCCGCCACCCCGTCCTCCTCCTCAATCGAGCCCCGCGCTGCCGGCCCCGCTCCTCCTCTCGCCCGCCCCTCCCCACCGCGCGCAGGTCGCCTGAGCCGCGGCTGCCCCCGGCCCCGCTCCTCCTCTCGCTCGCCACCTCCACGGCCGGCCCGCCCCCTCCCCACCTCAGGTGGCCTGAGCCGCCGTCACTACTAGATATCTCCTTTTTTCCGAGGGTCCCAATACCGTCGGTTATCTTTGTTCACCGTCGGCTAACCTTTAATCCGACGGTTTACCGTCGGGTATGCCCCGTCGGCAATGCTCGGTCGGCCATTGGTCAGGTAGCCGACGGTACTGTCGGTTCTTATATTTGCCTACGGGAAACATCTGACGGGGAGCCGTCAGCCATGCACTTTTCGGGAGCCATCACAAAACCCCTCGGCGATTCTTATAGCCGACCGTGTCCTGTCAGGTGTTTATTTTCCCACGGGTTCCACAACCCGTCGGTTGTTTATTATTCGATGGTGCATTCGCTGGTCGGGTATGGATATAGCCAAGAGGAGAAACAACCCGTCGGTTAGTGTAGTTGCCGACGTGTAGACAAACCATCGGGAATTCTTATAGCTGAAAGGCCATTCACACTATCATTTATAAACTTACCGACGGTACTAAAGTCACCGTCAGTACATGACTACATGGTATGCCCGAGATGTTGCCAGGTGGTCGGGCATTAGTCAGAAAGGGATGTTGTACAACACAAAAATATGATTTGGGTCGGCAATATTTGAGAATACTAGCATTTAAAATATATCTTATAATTAACAACCAGACACGACCAAAGAACCTACATTGTATTTGTATTTAGAATAACCTCACAAAGCATATGATCCATCTAGAAAAGTTTGAATTCAAAAGTAAGTAAAATATAATGGTCCAAACATTCTGCATAAGCTAAATTGTAGACACACTAGAGAAATGTGCTTTGTTGCATGGCTCGACTCGATTAGACTCATCAACAATCTTCATCGTAGCTATCATCATACCCATTGCCATATGTGCCATAATAATCATCACCATAGCCATCATCATCATCCTCGCCAAAACCATAGTCATCGCCATCACCCTCATTGTCATAGTCGTCACCCGAATTATCGTCATTATTAGGACCACGATCCTTCTCATTACTAGGACTTCCTCTGGTATTATTTCCCATTCCCTAAGAATTATAAGACCATTTGTAAGAGAAATGAAAAAAAACCATTGTAGAGGAATCTTGGCCTATGGTTAAATAAATATAACATACAGTAGTACACAGTCATATATCTAGAATTATCAGAGTAATTTAGTAGAACTTACGTAGATACAGTAGTACATAGTCCTATATCTAGAATTATCAGAGTAATTTAGTAGAACTTACGTACATGATAATCATAGAATAGGAATGCATTCATTCTGTGTGTTCATGTCATAGCACAAATGAACCCATATTAAACAGGAAGGCTGCTCTATACAGCTATGTTTAGACCACTAGCAAGTAATGCATCACATTATGGTTGAATTTCTACTGCAACAATAGTAATACAGTGCAAACTGCAGTGTTAGGTTCAAAATGCAACTGTGACTCATACAGGGATATATACATCAAGGACGCATTGTGGCCTATCCTCCTAGAGTAGTGCTTTGTACTGGACATGGGCTGCACAAGAAGCAGTTCATGCTCATGGATATTGTGTACACAATGACAAGACATGAACTACCCAAATAAAGAGTAACTAGTTGACTACCTTACAAGTTCTAAATTATCTCTATAAGCACATATATGTGTTGACACAGGAGTATGCACTAGAAGAATCACTCGCCTATATTTCTACAGGGATACAGATGACTTATTTGCAAGTAAAGGATTTATTACTTCTCAAAGAATTTGCATTTAACTCACCTTTTCAGATTCATGTTGACGATCACCATCTCGTCCTCTTTCAAGTCCAACTTCAGAATCCGATGTGGCCTATATATCAAACATAAAACTATAAAAGATACATTTTGTAGTTTTATTGCTGCAAACCTAGCACTGAGATGTGTTATACTTACAAACTCCGGTGCAGCCGATTGCATTATTGCATCATAGTCTAGTCCTCCTTTATCAGCCAAAGACTATAAACATCAACAAGTCAGCACAACCCCCTTCACTCTTAGACTACAATTTACAACATAATAAAACATTACCCGCACAACCAGCTCAATGCCTCGAAGACGCTTGTTATCTCGCTATAAACGGTCATTTTCTCTTTCTAAACGGTCTTCCCTAGCTGATCGCACCGGCTGTGAGACAGGCACCTTTCTAGATTTAATCTTGGACTTCTCTGTTTTAGTAAATAACTCATTGGCAATTCTCAGCCTGCCATGTGGCATTCTCGCTCGTCGCTTCATAGATGATTTGTGCATCGAATTCTGGGTGCTCCTCTTCCCAGTTTTCTCCATGGGCATTTTTCATTGCATCATCAAAAGATTCCTTTCCAAATAAATAATTATGGATTAGCTATGAACATTGTTCTCATTATGACTAATGTTAAGTAAGCTAGGAAGATTTTACTAACCCAACGTTTAGAAATTCTTTGGTTGCATATCTCGCTCTTGATCGGTACTCCCGATGCAAGTTGTGTGTGTGAAGCCATGTACCGGTAATTCCGGGTCTTTGCCGGTTTTGAGTTTCTGCAGTTTAAGAATGATAAAGATCATCAAGTATAAATGGAACATTCTTCCTGAAAAGTAATAGCAAAGAAGCTTCAAGAAAAGTGGTAAAGCATATGTTTCATGAAATAAGAGTACCAGATGTTGGCGTGTAGAGACAGCACTTCTCGCACCACTCGCAATGGAAGATCTGTTTCCCCATGAGCTAGTCTATTCCCTACTCGTTGGTCAAAGATATCTTTCTAAATGCGGGACTACTCCGAGTGCTCGCATAGTAAACGCCAACCAACAGTAGTACCAAAGCTAGGTGGCTTAGCAGAAATTAATGCTTCCTTGGTTGGCCGGTGGTTACCCTCCTCGTCCACTTCCGTAGGCATCCGTCCCTTCCTTTTCAATCTTTTGATGGCTGCCGCCTTTTCCTCGTGTAGCATCCGCCTCACTTTATTAGTGAAGTTATCCTCCAAGGCAAGCATCTCGCTTTCTCTTGATTTGATGGTTCACACTTGAAACGCCACTGCCAGACATTAACCAAAATATTAGGTGTAGTTCTGAAAATCCAGCCATGACACATGATCGGTTACACTGACCATTAGTTGAGTGCTTCTCAGATATTCATACACAGTACATACTTAAAAAGATTGATTAAGTGCTAACCTACATTGTCAGAAACTCCAATACTTATAAAACAGGAACATGCATGTTGCACTCATTCATCACTAGGATCCAAGATCTTGCATTAAACAGTCAAAAATACACATGAACACAACTGAACTAAATTAACCACCGAATCTAGTTGGATCTCACAATACAAAAGGACGGGCTAAATTTGCGTTGTACACACAAGAAAAAGTTCCCAAAATTTCAGAGAAGAGAAATACCTCAGGCATGGATAATAAAACAACAAACTGAAGTAGACTTGCCCATGGCTTGTGAAAAAGCAAAGAGTTATAACTACTGCTACTCATCGACCTATTTTAGAATTCTCAAAGTATCTACTGAACACATAATTATAGGTGGTTATACTCACCCAAAATTCATCCACAATTTTGGACGCAGCTGTTACTACTCCTGCACCAGGGGACCACTTGTAGTCCTCCCAAGACAAAACCGGTTTCCGCTCACCAGCTGGACCGATTGGCTCGGATACATCCGGCGTACTAATGCACCTTTGCACCGTTGATGGCTCACGAGCAGTGTATGGGTGCTTTTCCCATAGTCCGTTATGAATACGAGCATCAAACAACATTGGCATATGAGTATTGCTCCAATAGAACTAAACCATTTGAAATAGTTAACACTAACATGCCATGAGGAACTATAAGAGGTCGATCAATTTCCTCTAGTCTGTCACCAGCTTGTGTCTGCCTTCTAGGGGCTCTTGCCCTTTTAGTTATCCCAGTTGCTTGAGATGATTTGTTGTTCCCCACAGATGCACTAGAAGATGATCTCGTTTGA
>NC_061510.1:385424857-385449274 GCF_022539505.1 Lolium rigidum
CATCCAAAAAAAATATGGTCGGATGCACATTCGAAAGAAATTTCCGACTATGTGCTTTTAGATGACTCGTAACTTAGATTTGATTGACCAAATTATCAGTTAAAGTTTAACATAAAAAAATGCGGTGGTCTTATATTCATTAACAGAGGGAGTGGCTGATTTATATATCTACACATATTTTATCTGAATCAGCAAAAATAATTGTAGAACGAAGGGAGTGCTTACAAATTGACTGTGTGATCTTAAATAAAACAGAACGGGTTTTAGGAAGGAACTATGTCTCGCTTCGCTGGTGACCGTGTTTGCGCAACCAACCGATAGCAATTCACGGGCATGAAGAGCCTTCATGGACCGACAGCCATCGCCGAACCGAGCCGATAGCGCTCGTGTTGAGCCAGCTCTCTACATCGTGGCTATGCTAATTGTCCGGGGTTGTACATCTTGGTCCAAGTGTCGTGTCACCTTTTATATCTCCTGTAGTTAATAATCTCTTCATGCGTGTGTGTTGATGTGTGTGGGCAGTTGGGCACGGTGCTCCCTGAAAGTGAAGGTGGGGTCGACGATTACGGTCCATGTTCCGTTTGGTACCAGTCCTGGTTAAACTACCTCATCAACAGTGATATATGCGATACTACTATGAAATATAACGTCTTATATTGAATTACCATGTTTCATAAACCGGTTTAGCAAACTATATGTCATATATTGTATTCCCTCCGTTTATAAAAGGATGTCCAACGTTTGCCCAAATTTACATTTGAAATTAGACAAACTTTCGTTATTCTTTTATGGACGGAGGGAGTATCACTTTGTTTCATAGTATAAGCCGTTTTAGCGAACACAGGTAATTGTTGACTATTTTTTATTTCTTCGAGCTATAGGTTTTATATACCCGTGCTTTATTTGTTGATGTATATATTTTTTATTCTATTACATCAACACCCCCATAAATAGCAAAATATTATCGCATATAGTATCCCCCCTTAAAAAATACCATCACACTTTGCGGTGAAAAATGTACAAATAATGTATACCAGGAATGTCATATATCTAAAAAAATATTTTCACATTAACTATTATCCAATGATATTCAGTCCACCCAAAAAAATAAGATGTGCTTGGACATGTACAATCTCATATTGGCATTGCCACATGTGATCACTGGGGTAGCTTAGTGCATGTCGGGGGGGGGGCACCGCCCCCCATGATTTGCACATGCATTGAAGAATTTTTTTTGGGAGAGCCTAAATTATGGATTTTAGGGATTTTGCGCCCCATGAGCTCATGTATTTCATTTTGCCCCCCCCCCCCCCCCCCCTCCAGCAACTTTCAGCAAGCTCCACCATTGCATGTGACGTTCGTTCAGTTCCCTAGCAGATACTATCTTATTTAAGATGATGAAAATTCTCTCTCTTGGGAAATATGTCATCTCTTTGTTACATGTTTTCTAGTCTAATTTTCATCACTCCATAATTATAGGTTCATGGAACCATTATTTGCGAGAAATAACAATAAAAACTAATCCATCATATAGCATGTTTTTTTTTGTCTTACCTAAATGGCATACATAAGAAAAGATCATCTTATCAAACCATTGTACATGCCCTAACTCATTCATATTCATTAAAGACCATCTTATCAACCATTGCTTTTTCTTATTGATACATCTTCTTTCTTCCTTTCTACGTGCACATGTGCGTCCCTTGACTCTGGCTCCAAGATAGCTTCCTCTGGGCTTAGTATTGACATCATTAAGTGAATATTGTTGCTCATCACTATCACCAAACTCGATCACGGTTTGCAACATTTCCCCCTACGGTCTCTTAAATTTGCAAAAACAAATGTTGTGAAATTGCGGATACGCCCTTGTAGCAAAAAAAGACTTATGAAGCAATCTCCATTTGGATGAAACAAATCTAAAAATCAATCCAAACATATGCAATGTAATGGTTCCATGAAAAACATGTTCGCAACATGAAAAAATGCCCTTGAAAATTGTAATATCCCAGGTAATGGGGTTACAAAAATAGAGGAAACAGATGTGTGCATTGCATTCATGCATAGAAAATCTGGGGAATTTTCGCGCTTTAAAGTAAAACAGTCACAGTAACTGAAGTTTCACTTGACCTTGGTGGAATTGAAGTAGCTCATCAAGTCAAGCGCTATAAACCTCAATGTGACTTTGCTAAAACCTTCTTTTGGGTAGAGATAATTTGATCTAAGGGGTTAGATCAAATAGAACTAATAATCAAAACAGCAACACTTTACTCAATGATCAATTACTTGATCTTATAAAATATTATAATATGGCAATCCTTGTCATAACATATGAACACCAATTCAATTACAAACCAAGTAACAATAAAATGGAGAAACCATTCTTGACTTATCTTTTCCATGTCTTAAACTAAACCATGATCCTACCATGAACCTCATGGTATTTATTTCACTTCATTCTTAGAAACATGACATGGGGATTAACTCTAGAAATATATATTCTTCTCTATTCCAAATTATTAAGCATCCAACCTAGAGATGTGAGAGTTCTATATTAATTATTAGAGAAGCAATAACAAACCTTGAGTTAAACCCTGGATATACATCCATGTAAACAAAACCTCATCTTAAGAACATAACCTTAGGATATTATTCAAGACATTCCCTAGAAAGAGAAACCATTTGTGTTAAACATAGACATTGATGATTACATCAACCTCTATGGAGCCTAACCCTAGGTTAGTATTAAAGACCTTCCCAAATGAGAGAGACCAATCATACTAATTCCAGCCTTACCTAGTTAAGAATCAATGTTAAACTTTGAACTAAAGTATTAGGTAAACCATTTCATCTTGGAGTGGTGAGATAACCAAGATAGCCAAGTGGAGTTTTAGACTAAATACTTATTGAGATCTTGTGAGTACACCATAAAACCTAGAATAACCATTCCTGTATAAGAGAGCTCAAGATCTGGTGTTACACTCAAGATAGTTGAGGCAGCACCTGGATTTGAGGGAGAAAACTATTCTTATAACCAGATGATCATATCATCATTGTTGAGTAGAACCCTAACATAATATCTCAGGCATTCTCCTGGGATATAAACTATAGAGGCAATCATAGTAGTTCCATTCAAGAAGGTAAATTAAAAGTGCTATACCTTAATTGATCAAGACAATGCTTGATCATAAAAGTGAGAAACCCATTTAATAAGAGATCCCTAGGAATCCAAACCTTGATCATTATAAATTGAGTGATGATCATAAACCCTAAGAACTTGAGGTAGTGATATTAAGAACAAGTGGATCATGCTTAATCCATGATCATGCTCTTGTTATATGTGAGAATAAATTAAACCCTAATAGGATAAGCAGATGTTATTCCCCACAAGAAATCATAGGGAGCTCACTAGTAATCAACCTTAGGCTTATATCCCAACCTTAACTTGTGAACCACTTGGTGATCATAAGTAGAATCCTATCACATCTCTAATTCATAAATTAAAGAACCTAAGCAAACCTCAGAGTTAAACACTTTACTTTATTTGGTGAGAAACCATGCCCCCATATGACCAAAGTTAACTATAAAAAGAACTATAACTAATATAGTTACTTTAATGATAAATTGAGAATAGCAATAGAAGTTAATTGGGAGGAAGAGCAATCCTAGCCAAGGTAAGATGGAGTTGAAACCCACATAGAACCTATATCCATGTCTCAAGTTAACTTGTGAATTACTTGGTGATCACAAGTAAAACCCTAATCTATATCACAACATTAGTTAGGCATCACTTTGGTGATCACCACTATAAACCTAATTCATAATTGAGTTCCAAACCATTTGCCAGTAAGTAAATATAATTAGAACCCTAGAATTCCTCAATAGCTAAACTATATGATTAAAACCATGGTGGTGATCAATTACTTATCTTGATAACCAAAACCAAACCATGATGAGAGTAGTACCTACTCTAGGTATTCTAAGGTGTTACTAAACCACAATATTAATACAAAACTTGGGAGGAGTTTAAGTAGAGTTTCCAATTCATTAGCACATAGTTCTGCACATAAAATAACAATCAAGTGACAACACTATCAAATAGGAGGTCAAATCCTTAGAGATATTAAGCACATAAAATCATGTCACTATATCACTTTCTTATTTGAAATCCATAAATAAGTATTACCTTGAGATTATTTCTTGCAAGATGAAACCAAATAAAACTTTATACATCACTAAGTAAGAAAATTATCACTGGAAAACAATTTGAATATTTACAAAGATAATATTCAAATTCATGTTCATATGGGTAATTAAATTCAAGTTCCAATCATAATAACTAAACCAATGTTATAATACCCATATTAATTTTCTAATACACCACCAAAGTGACTGAGGAATCTTGAACTAATCCTTGTTTTATTCAAATAAGAAATACCCGCAAAATAGTAAGGCATTCAAAAATGAATTAAAAAAAAAGAATTCAAAACAAGAAATGAAAACAGAAATAAAAGGAAAAGAGAAAAGAACCTTACCCGGCCGTGTAGCCCACCGGGGAGCCCAGCAACGGAGCCCATCAGGAGTCCACGAGGCAGCCCAAGCACCAGCCCAACAGGCCACCCCGTACCTCTTCGTCCAAAACATCGAGGACAAGTTCGTCCTCATCCTCTCCTCGCGCATGGACGCCAGCAGCGCGTCGTGATCCTCTTCTCCTCTCTCGCTGGCGATCCCTGCTTCATCGACGACGTGACGAGGATCGTTCGAGCGCCTATATAAACCCCAGGACGAACCCTAGCTCAATTTCTTCCGTCTCTCGCCGATTCTTCCCCAAACCAATACCTCGGCTCCGCCGATCCCCATTACCGCCGGCGATAGAAGCTTCCCGAGCCAAACCGAGCACACCGGCGTGATCGCCGTCCTCGACTTGCTCGGCCCACGGAAGGAATCGAGCCGCCGTGATCAAAATCAACGCCGGCGAGCTCATCTTCCCGAGGGCCGGCGACACCAAATCCGGCGAACTAGGCCATCTCCGACCTCGTCGACAAGCCCGTCGTACTCGCGGTGAGCCACTGAGTCTCCTGAGCACCTTAGCTTCTCCTTATTCCCTTCGCATCGCCGTCGCACCGACCGTCCATGAGCACCGCCGTCGAGTATCACCGCCGCCGCCACCCCGATGACCATTAGCTAGCGGCGCTACCACCAGTAGGTTCCCTGTGGCGCGCAGATTCGATTGGTACCGGTTGCTCGTCTGCGCGTGGCCGGAATCCTCGCCGCCGGCGACGTCTGCCCGCCGGCCACCGTGTCCATCTCCACGTCAGCGATTTTGACTCGGTCAAATCCTGCGTGGCAGATGAGGTGGACACGACCCCACCTGTCTGTGTCCCTGGGTAGCAGTAGCCTAGGTACATTTAGTCGTTTCCAGTTTTATTTCAAATTAGAAAAATTGCTGCAACTTCAAACAAATTTAGAAAATTCAATTTAAGTCAGAAAAATAAAAATAAGACATCAAAATTCTTATAAAAGTAAATTCTATTTAATAAAAATATAATATGAAATTTTTATTTTTAATAAAAATTTAATTGTTTAATACTTGTTATTTAAAGCCTTTAATTTTAGTTCTGGATTCAGTTAAAATTCAATAATTAGGAAAAAGGTTTAAAATAAATAAAAACCAGAAAGTAAACAAGGAAAACATTAAAATTAATTTTCCTTTTCTATTAACTTATTAAATCCTTATTAGGAGGATTTAAAACCCTGATTAATAATTACCCTAATTATTAATTAATTAAAAAAATAATAAAATACCAAATTAAATAATATTTTCTAAGTTATTAATAACTTCAACTTTAAAATGAAGTTATTAATTATAGAACTATAGAGTAATTAGGAAACCCTAGTTCCATTATAAACCAAGTGATAACCTCATAATTTTATGTGGAACCTAAAACCCTAATTTAATTATGCACCCAACCCTAGCTCCATTAATTCATATGAATCTTAAATTGCTTCTAACCTAAACCCTAGGTTAGAACATGTGATCATATTACTTCATTAGTAATCATAGATTCATATCTAGCAACTAAGTGCTAGTTCTAATCCACATAAAATATGGGAACCCTATCACTACTAATTAGCATCCTATGTGTTCATCTTCATCAGACCTAGATGATCAAATAAGGTTAACCAAAGGTAAACCCTAGTTTCAATTCCCAGAAACATCAACCTTGCCTATCCAGGCTTAGCATCACACCATCGTGATGAACCCTAATAGCAACCACACCTACTATTTTGTATTACATTCCCTACTCCACTAAACCCTACAAGTACTTCCTAATTATGAACCATCCCATTTAGGAGTCAATTATTCCTTACTCAACAGAACCAACAGTAAAACCTAAACCACCTCAACCTCAATTGTTATACTTCTTATTATTTTAGAAGTATGTTCTTCAAAAGTTATTCTTTTAAAGTATATGACAATTAATCATTAACCATGTCATATAGTACTAAAACTGACCACTGTTCTTTACTTGTTAACATTATGCCAATTATCATTCTTTGTGTGCTCAATCGATTATTATGCTTTATTATCTACCTGTTTATAATACCAAGTAATCACACCTGAATAAGAACCTTGTTTGTGAATCACTCTAAAAGTGCAACACACCCTGAACAAATCATTACCACTCACTAATCCTAAATCATCGGGGTTAGGACACGCTTAGAGCGATTGCATCTCATACTTATGCATTATTGCATCCTTGCCAATCTTTTAAACATCGTCCTTACCGGACGATGATGCTATTTCAGAATTTGGAATTATTGCGTATCGAAGACCTTGTCTGCATAATCTTGCAGACCAAGAAAGGCAAGTTCATCACTTGCTCATGTCATTTGAGTATTTTTATCAAATTACTTGCAAAGTATTATGGTTATCACTATTGCACAAAAATCAAAACCACTACTTTCATAACTATGAATATGACTATGTGGTGGGCAATGGAACCATGGATTGTGTTGATATGGTGGAGGTTCCATTGCACGGGCTTATATCCATCTAGGATTAAACAACAAATGTCGCCAGTGATTCTTGTGCCGTAATACTCGTGTTAACCATAAGATCCGGAGTGGGACGGAGTAGTCAAAAGTGTTTCCACCTCTCGTTCATCAACGGATGCGCTTTACCGTAGACACTTGTATCTGTCGGGGCAAGCGGTTGGCTGGGGAAGCCTTAAGTCCCCACGGCATAGTCCGTAGACACTTGTCGCTCGAAGTGCAAGCGGTGGGTCGGGGAAGCCTAAAGTCCCCACGGTATTGCGGTCTATGATGGGTTGCGGCTACCGGCGAAGGAGTTTGGTTAACGAGTCCCAAACCGTTGTCGTGGTCGGGGTCCATCCTTAAGTGGTATAAGAGGACCGACGAGGACCCGGGGTCGGGGTATGCAACAAAGGGTGGGTGTTCGAGGTAGCGGAGGAACATGATTGGCTAGACCTTATACCGGGCCTCACACCAAAGGAAGTGTGGACGAGAACATGACTCGGTTGGCACCAAGGTTAAGATCTCTTATGGGTAAAGCAACACACCTCTCGCAGAGTGTAAAGAACCGTGACTCGTCACTCCCTGTTCCGGGATATGGAACTGCGAACGCGGCCGGAAAGGAGCTCCATGAAGTTCTAGTAAACCGGTGAAGGCCGACGGACATAGTTCTTCGAATAAAAGCAACCTTTTGAAGAAATGGTTATGAAAACCTGCATTGGTATTAGACTTTCCGGTCTAATGCCGTAGCTAGTGCATTAAACACCTCTTTCCTATAATGAACTTGTTGAGTACGCTCGTACTCATCCCACTCTTAAATCCCCTGCTTAGATATGGATGCATCGAAGGAGGATCTACAGCGCAACTCGAAGACCAAGGAGTCAACAACTACTTCAAGAAACAGGACTCTGTCAGAGGAGTCAGATACCACATCCAACAAGGAGGAAACCTAGTTTAGCCATAGAGGGGAACTAGCTTCCTAAACCTAGCTCCTATTTAGCTAGAATCTATTCATAGCCTCTGTAGCTAGTTAAATACTCTTCAAACAGAGTTCGTGTTAGGATTAGACTACGAGTCGATCTTCTGGAGTTTATTTGCAGTTTTACCTCATTGTAAAGTAGGAGGCTGTGTGTATCTTTTGTAAAGAGTCAATGTTGTAATTCTATAGACATGCCTTGGACCCGCATATGTTTCTGTTGTACCACTCTGAGCGATATAATACTAGTGGAACGATGTTTCATTGGTGTTATATCAGACTTGCATACTACACCATGCAGTGGTATGCCGGGTCACCACAGTATACCCCTAGAATCATTGCAAGATGACAAGAGCGTGTGCATGCAACAAATAACATCTATTTTTGTAGCATTTGAAACATCGCGTTGGAAAACTCAATTTCATTTTTATTAGAATCGGCTTCGATTAAATTAAACCAACGAAACTCCAGTACAAGAGAGTCTTAAAATTCGATGGCTCAAGCTTGGTGCCACGAATCTGCCTCCTAGGAGGCCCTAGCAGCCAGATCTGGGAAACCCTCGACCAATCTGCATGTAGGTGTCGTCTTCTCTAGGGTTCGGTAACGTGTGCAGAGTTTGCGATCATGGCGATCTCGCGGGCCTTCATATGCTGATTGGGTGTGAGGTAACCGACGTGTCCAACTCGGTAACAACCACATAAGTGTGTGGTTGAGCTATGGCAGTGGCGTCCAACGTTCTAAAGAATTGCAGCGCGACTGAGAGAGAGAAAAGCATAGGGAGAGAGGAGCAACCGAGCAACAACCACACACCGGGGGAAGGCACCACGGGGACCAACGCGAGTTAGAAGAACAGCTGACACATCAACCGGCAGAGATTAAGAACTTTTTTTTTCCAAAAATGAACTTTTATTTTTTATATAGTCCAAAAAAATAGACATGAAATGCCTTAAATACCCCAGTGGCATTTTTGCAATTTTCGTCAACTCTCTGCCCTACCTGGCTGGACCGAACCAAGTCCAGTCAGATCAGACTGGTCGTCCTGTTCCGATGTTCGTCGTTCGCGCCGGCGACACTCTCTGGAACGATCCACTATTGAAACAGATCGCCCCGTTCCTCCCCTCCCGCCCGAGGCTCCACCAACGCGCCACCGTGCCCAGCTCCTAGCAACTCCGCCCGAAGTCTCCTAGCGCCGCGCCGCCCTACTTCCACGGCTCCCATCTGCCGCTCAGCATCCGCCGCCGCTGCTTCCGTCTGATTTCGCCAGTCCCAAGTGCCTCTCCTCCCAACGGCTCCCCGATCTGCTGGTTTAGTCCCGAGACAGTGTCCGGCTCGGGTTCTGACGAGGTACGTGTCCTTATTGCTGATTACAATCGGTTTCCGAGTTCGATTGCAACCCCTGGAAGGGGGCTCTATAAAATCAATCAACGCAATCATAGACTTCGAGGATTTCTTGCGGTCTTGCCTGTGTTGGCAGAGAGGTATCGATTACAAGCCCGCCATATTTCAGATCTCATCTATCTTTTTTTGGGAGTGAATAGACGGGACGCCGATGAACCGGATAACTGATAGCCCGGAGGCGATTGGAGGTAAGCGGCGGCAGGGGCAGGCCAGCTTAAGCGAGGGCGCCGGCAAAAGGGTGAAGAAGCAGAAGCACCTCTATCTGGTGCTGGATGACTGGAGCAAAGGCTTCACCATCCATAAGATTGACGACGATGGCAACGACTCTGATCTCAGGGACCCGGGCGTCCTCCGGATATTCACACCTGTAATTGGTCGTACCATGATCTTCGCTGCCATGGGCAGCAACATCCTCATCACCACAAACCCACGTTGTGGACAGACCCCCAGCCTTGTTTACAACACAGAGGCAGCAGGGCTGGCCGTTGGCCCTCCACTCCCTGAATCACTGCTAGGTGATGACCACAGGTCTATTGCTACTGCCAGTATGTTGTATGCATTCCCACAGTTCATTACGAACCCGCAGCAATTCTTGAAGGTCATGTCGTGGGCACCCACGGACAACGATGATCCATGGGCTCCAAGGCCAACCATGGACTGGTGCTGGCAAAGCGTGCCCTCGGCATGGCCATTCACCAATAAAGAAATCATCGACTCCTATGCCTTGCACCCAGATGGTCACACCATCTTCTTCTCAGCGCACGGCAAGTACGACAACTCATGCCCCAAGTCCATTTGCACCTTTTCCTTCGACACCAAGCACCACCGGTGGAGGTCGCATGGGGAATGGTCCTTGCCTTTCAATGGCCGAGGCTACTTTGACAGCATGCTGGATGCATGGGTTGGGCTTCACAAGGATGGCTATATTTACTCTTGCCAAGTTGCCTCCCGCTCCAGCACAAACCAGTCGCAGCCAGACTGCAAGATGCTCCAGGAAAGGCTGCTCTGCAGTGCCCCTAACAGCCGAGTGCCAGCGCCGACAGTCACTTTAACACACATGGGCGGCAACGCCAGGTTTTGCCTTGTAGAGTCTGTGCTGCGCGATGGTGATGATGCTTCTGGTCGTGATAGTTGCATTCTCCACACCACCACGTTTGGCCTCAAGTACTCTCATAAGGGAGAGCTGCAAATGATGAACCGCATCACTAACTCCTATACAGTGGCAAAGCATGCCCACTTGTTTTCTCCTGTAGCGTTCTGGATGTAGGAATTTAAGCTCGTTGTATGCAATGCATACTACGACCATCTCTGGATGTAAGCTACGATTTCTGGCAATAAAAAGTTTGTTTCTCCTATCAGTTGTAAAGAACCTACTGAATTAATTTCTTGCACGTCAGTTCTCGAAAATGCAGAGATGCCTGTATTCAAAAGTTTAATATTTCGTGTGTTTTTGCTCCTTTCAGAGATGCCAGTATTTTTTTTTGCTCCTTTTATAGAGCCCGGGAAGGGGGCTCTATAAAATCAATGAATCCAATCGTAGACTTTTGAGGATTTCTTGCCTGTGTTGGCAGAGAGGTACCGATTGCAAGCCAGCCCATCTCCATCCATCTTCCTCGACGCTGATGAACCGGTTAATTGATAGTCCGGAGGCGATTGGAGGTAAGCGGCGGCAGGGGCAGGCCAGCTTACGCGAGTGCGCCGGCAAAAGGCTGAAGAAGCAGAAGTAGAAGCACCTCTATCTGGTGCTGGATGACTAGAGCAAAGGCTTCACCATCCATAAGATTGATGACGATGGCAACCACTCTGATCTCAGGGAACCGGGCGTCCTCCGGGTAAACACACCTGTACCTGGTCGTTGCATGACATTTGACGCCATTGGCAGCAACATCTACATCACCACCAACCCACGCTGTGGACTGACCCCCAGCCTCATCTACGACACCGAGGCAGCAGGGCTGGCCGTTGGCCCTCCCCGCCCGGAACCACTGCTAGGTGACAACAACACGTGCATCGCTACTGCCGCTATGTTGTATGCATTCCAAGATTTCATTACGGATCCGCAGCAATTCTTGAAGGTCATGTCCTGGGGACCCACGGACAACGACGACCCGTGGGCTGAGAGGCCAACCATGGACTGGCGCTGGCAGAGCGTGGACTCGCCATGGCCGTTCGCCAACAACGAGATCATCGCATCCTACGCCCTGCACCCAGACGGGCGCACCATCTTCTTCTCGGCGCACAGCAAGTACGACTACCCGCGACCCAAGTCCATTCGCACCTTCGACACCAAGCAATGCCGGTGGAGGTCGCACAGGGAGTGGTCCTTGCCTTTCAAGGGCCAAGGCTACTTCGACACCATGCTGGATGCATGGGTTGGGCTTAACACGGATGGCTATATTTGCTCTTGCCAAGTTGCCTCCCGCTCTAGCACAAGTCAGTCGCCGCCGGACTGCAATATGCTCCAGGAAAGGTTGCTATGCAACCCCCTAACACCCGACCGACGCCAAAGGCCACTCTCACATATGTCGGCAACGACGCCAAGTTTTGCCTTGCGGAGTGTGTGTTGCGCGACAGTGATGATACTTTTGGCCTTGATGGTTGTGTTCTCCACATCACCACATTTGGCCTCAAGTACTCTCATAAGGGAGAGCTGCAAACCATGAACCGCGTCACGAACTCCTATACCGTGTCAAAGCATGCCTTCTTGTCTTCTCCTGTAGCGTTCTGGATGTAACAATAAAAGAGGAGAAATGGATCTAGAAATACATCAACTTAAGTCTTATACACACGTAGATGAGATGAGATGGTCTTATTCTTGGAGTGTGTATCAATTACTTTTTTGTTGTTCAAAAGGTGGAACTGTTCTGTTTTATTGCTACCAGGAGAATATGATCTCTTCAGAAACGCCCAGAAGCGAATGAAAAAGTTAGTACAGTACTATTTTTATTAAGTAAGTCCATGTATAAGACTTTTTACTCAGAACTTCCTAATTACCCTGGAATATAAGTTCCATCCTACGAATTTTAAAAGTTTCACTCTGATTATGAAAAAGTTTTGGCATCTAGAATATCGATAAATACATCATGAAACATATTTCATGATATATGTATAAATAATGATTTCCTTGTGTGTAATTAATATTTTCTTGTATAAACTAAAGACATCATTTATATACCATATATTTTTTTAAAACTTATGACATAATTTCTCATGTAGCGATCTGGATGTAGGAACTAGCTGTTTTGGCTTGTATGCAATGCATACTATGTCGTTCCAGATCTCTGGATGTTAACTATGATTTCTGGCAGTAAAAAGCTTGTTTCTCTTGTAAATGTATGTAGAACCTGCTGCGAACTGCTGTGATGACATTATTCAAGAACTAGAAGGTTTTGTGTGATTTTGCTCCTTCTAATATCTTTTACATGTTCCATTCTCTCGATAAGCATAAAAATAGTTTTATCATTGCAGAAAAAATAAACAAATATGTTTACAAACTAATTTGTAAGACGTATGCTGGTGCTAATGGGATCTTGGAATGCCGGCAATTAGATGGGCACTGTATTTCTAGATACTAAAACTGAGGATGCGGCTTCTAAGTCCAAACACAGAAGTTGTTCCCTATGGATAATGTACAAACCACATGTTGATGGAATTTATAAAGCGCTTTCTTGAAACAATCTAATAGAGCAAGAAATACATTTTGCAAAAGGGTTCATGGATCAGCTGCATGAAGACCGGCTTGTGGACAACATGGCAAGTTCTTAAGTCAGTGATAACTTGATATTTGGCTCAGTTTAGCATCTTATGCAGGTGATAATATTAATTTTATAATTTCTTAGTGGTGACTGCCAGACTGGTAAGGTTGTTTGATTTGTACCATTTGCTTATGACCTACTACTATTTACTGCACATTTAACATTGTGCTTAATAATTCATACAGAAATTGCAAGTTTTGTTGTAGTCCGCCCTTGTATTGTACTGAACCGGCTGAGGTGAATTAATATACAATGATTTTGATTTTAATTCCTATACTTCTGCTAGAAGTACAAATCTGCTCAACCGACTCTTGTCATATAATTAGAAGATTGGCATTACTGGAGAACCCAAATTTTTTTGTGTAACAAACATTGACTGGGATGGTCAAGAACACTCAAGATGGTCCAAAAAAACAGCAGCAGGTAAAAACTTTGCTGGCTTTTTTGATAGATGTTTCATGGCTACGTATCTTATGATAGTTTTACTTTCTTACTTTTCAGTTGTATAGAAGTTTATCTCCCATGTCATTTATATGCTGCTTATTTCATGAATATTAGTTGCTTGATCAGTAGAGGAGCAAAAAGTTACTCTTGTACCTCTGAAGTGAAGAAGTGTGAAACGATGCTCAAATACAGTTGAAGCAGTGAAGGTTCAAGCTCATTGCATTCCCGGGAAAATTGGCACCATAAGGGCCTGTTCGGTTTAACCGGGGTTGACACGGATTGGTAGGTATCGACCGGGAATTGAACTGCATTCCATGCCAATCCCTCCCAGCTCGGGTCTAACCGAACAAAGCCTAAGTCTGCTAACTTATGCTAGGAAGTACAGATCCACGTCTGGTTCAATTCCCGTCTAGATCCATTCCACAGGAAACAAACGAGGCCTTAGAGGAACACGCGGGCTTAGTGGGATGTGTAAGTTACACACGTTACTGGATGGACTACTCAAGCTCCGTACGACACACTCCTTTGGCCGGGCTTGGAACGCTCACCAAGCACAGAGTGTTCTTCATGGACGTGGACCACTTTGACGGAGGCACCAAATGCTATGCGGTGCAGGCCTCCACGGTGCACTTGTAGACATAGGGCCATCATGGCCACGGGGCACTCGTGGACACAAGGCCATCAAGACCAGGGTAGACGTTGTGGTTGGGACTTACATTGTTCGAACAGTGTCTCTGCGGCCCTTTCTTATGTTTCCTGCGAAATGTCACAAACCGTCTTAAACATGAATTTTCGATGTCTCCTATTCCTACAGAATGTACAAAGTGTCTAGTTTTTTTTGCTAGATAGAGCTACATAGGTATCATCTATCTCCATATTCACTTGGAGGGTTTTGTATAGGATTGAACTTGGATCTCCATGGCCACTTATTGGTATATATATAGGGTGTATGTTGTGTCAAAAGCAACATTAAAACTTCTGAAATAATGGAAGAGAGAGTTCCCATGTCCTGTCCTCTACACCAACCAAATGGCAGCACGCTCACATGCACATGATCAAATTCCTGCATCATTTCAAGGCTTACAAACGAAAACAAAAAATACACATGCAAAACCAGGCCATGACCGATGTGAAGGATAGTTTTCATTTTGTAATTGGACCGTGGCAACATTGCCTATGGGTCGAGCGGATGGCATATGCGGCTACGAAACCAAGATACCGGAATTAACACTAGTATATTGCTTCAGTATCACTATCTTTGCTTCAATATCAGTGTAGATTGATAGGATGAAAATAGTTCAGCTTCAAACAGTCACACGTAAAATTAGGTGACCAAAAAAGTATTAACGAAATGTTAAGTAAATTTGAATATAAACATGTACTTGCATTCTTTTGTGTTCGATTTTTCTTTTGAACGGGTAGGGGCACGAATGCCCAAAAGCTCCATTAATCGGTGGGTAATTTTACATAGATAAACCTGATAAGTATAGAAAACACAAAGTAGTTCTCAACTTTTACAAGAAAGACCTTAACTAAAAATTTGAAGACGCAGTCCGGTCCTTCTTCTCTGCCTTGCCCTTGGTATGACCTGAGGGCACCGTCGACTACGCCACTTTGGTTGGCGTCAGCTTGAGACGCCGTGGTGAGATTAGAGATCCTCGGCTTGGGCTCATAGGCCGGGAGGAAGTAGATCCTCGGAGAAGCAACTCTCGAGGTGCGGAGCGCTCCCCCCCCCCCTTGGCCAAGGATAGTGGCTGCGCACTTTACCGTCGCTTGGAAGCTTCCGCACATCGAGGTTCAACACTTCCCGCAGCCGCCGAGCCACGGAGTTCCACACAACCCCAATGCTCCTTCTCCCTCGCCACCAAGGGCAGGCCAGATAAAGAGGAGCATATGAGTGAGGAAGTAGAAGTCCAACACAGCCACGAGCCTTGCTGATGGAGTTGCTCGTGGCAGCCACTTTGTTGCATCTGTCTCCAACCACATGAGCCTTAATATATGTATCTATTTCTGACATCTCCTATCCCAATTGAATTTGAACATCACAAAGTGTCTAATTTTTGGTAGATAGAGCGATACATAGGTATCATCATCTCCATATTCACTTGGAGGGTTTTGTATAGGATTGAGCTTGGATCTCCATGGTGTCTATCGGTATATATATATATAGGGTGTGTGTTCTGCCAAAAGCAAAATTGAACTTCTGAAATCATGGAAGAGAAAGTTCCCATGTCCTCTACACCAACCAAAAGACAGCAGCTCACACGCACACGATCAAATTACTGCAACATTTCAAGGCTTACAAAAGAAAACAATAAATACACAGGCAAAACCACGCAATGACCGATCTGAAGGATAGTTTTCATTTTGTAATTGGCAGCATTGCCTATGGGTCGAGCAGATGGCATACATGGCTACGAAGCAAAGATACGATAATGTACACCAGTATGGCAGTATATTGCTTCAATATCTTTACTTCGATATCAGGGTTGATTTATAAGAAGAAAATAATTTAGTTTCAAACAGTCACACATAAATTAGGTGGCCAAAAAATTAGTTCCAGGTTGTTAGTAAATTTGGATATAAACAGACACTTGCATTCTTTTGTGCCCGATTAACCTAGATTGACTAAGAGCTATGATCCAACTATATGTTCTACACTCTTAGGTGATCTAACAAGACAAGGTGTATTTTCTTTAAAATGGAAAAAGGTAAAAAATAAGCGACATGATTATTTCTTTTGGAAAGACACATGGCTTGCCGGAATCCGCTAAAAGACAGCTAGATGTTGGGCCGGCCTAGTGTTATTTTTTTGACTTTCTCGTTTTTTTCTTTTATGTTTATTTTCTTTTTTTGTGATTTTTTAAAATTTGAACTTTTTTGGGATTAAACATTTATGAATAATTTTTTTTTTTCAAAACATTTAAACTTGAACTTTTTCGAAAAATGCATATTTGTCAATTTTTGTTCTTTTGAATTTGAACTTTTTTTTGAATTTGAACTTTTTCTTACCCACCGGGTGGCTAGCCATCAATGGAACGCAAATAAGAGGTCGTGGGATTGTCCGATGCCACAGGATCCGAAGACAGAGGTGACACTCGATCGGGCAGAGCTGAAGTAATAGTCCAACCTGTAATATACTGAAATCAGCTGAGTTGGATTTGTAGAAAACAATTCTGATTCCTATACCTCTGTCGGAAATACGTATCTTCTCAACCGACTCTTGTCTATACATAGAAATTTGGCATTATTGGAGACATTACCTTTTTCTGTAACACATAATGACCGGGATGGTCAAGTACTCTAGAGTCTAGATGGCCAATTTTTTTTTTTTTTGCTTTATTGGTAGATTATTGACGGCGATGGGTTTCTATAATAGTTTTAGGCTTTCTTACTCCTGATGTTGTATATAATCTTATTTGTTTCTTATGTCATGTATGTGGTGTTTATCTCATGAATAATACTCTAGTTACTTAATCGTGTTGCTTACATATACATAATCTCCCGTTTGCATCACTATTCTTACTGTCACATGGAAGCTTATTCATAAGACTGGAATAGAGGAGATCTATGGAAGCACTGAAGTGAAAAGTGTAAATGGACACTCCCATACAATTCAAACACTAAGGTCAGTAAATTATTGAGCTCATTACATTCCGACAGAACTGGCATTGCAAGTCTGCCAACAAGCACATATCCAAACTAAGTAGAATGCATTAATTATGTATGGCGTGGTTGTAGCATTGTTGGAGTTCTTTGGTTGTTTCTCAGGATCTGTATGAGGAAGTATTGTTGGAAATGTGTGACCCTTTCTTATGCTTCCTGCTAGCTGGACTCACGAATCTTAAACCTGAATTTCCGATATCTCATATTCCCAGAGAATGCTAACGGTACGAGTGTTTGATATTTTGGTAGATGAAGTGTACATGTGTGTTAGACTGTGTATAGCTTCTGTGTATGTGTACGTGTATTGTACCTATTGTAACACACCCATATATATATGTGATAGGCCACCCGGTTTAGGGTTGAGCCGGTTCCCCCAAATCATTGTCTTACATGGTATCAGACTTGGTACGTTCCACGCTTCCGCCCAAACCCTAGCCGCCGCCTGCGTCGCCCGAACCCTAGCCGCCGTCACCCGCGGAGCCGTCGTCGCCGCCATGACGAGCGCCTCCCTCTCCGGGTCTTCCACCGCCGGCCATCTTCCCGCGTCGCTTGCGGCTCTCCTCTCTCGCCCGATCGACCATGCGACCATCGCTCCCCAGATCGGCACGATGAGCATCGGCTCCTTCTTCTCCAACCAACCCTCGGCCTCTTCGTCGCCGGGGCTTGCGCTGACGACCTCTACGTCGCCCGCGCCTTCCACTCGGTCCTCGGCCTCTTCGTCGCCGGGGCTTGCGCCGACGACATCCACGTCGCCCGCGCCCTCGCCCGCTCGCCTCTCCTCGCTGCCCCGCCTCGGCCCCTCACGACCGAGGAGATGGCGGCAGCCTGGCTGGCGGGCCTCTCCGCGTCGGCCCTCGCGCCGTACGTCTCGACGGTGGCTTCCGCGCCCTCCTCCGGGACTACTCCCGTGATGGCGACGGTCCCTCCACCTGCATCGGCTGCCCCCATGGCGTATACGCCTCCGGCAGTTTTTCACACGGGGTCCCTGCCTGTGCCGTTCCACTTTGGAAACTGCATCACCGTCAAGCTTACGCCGGATAATTACATATTCGGCGTGCTCGGGTTCTTCCACCGCTTGGGAGTCACTATCTCATTGGCTATGTCGATGGGTCTCTTCCCTGCCCTCCCGGCGCCGGTCGACGGCGTCAACGGACCGGTGTACAACCCGGCGCACCGCGTCCGGACCGGGCGAGGACCGAGGCGATTCTGTCCTCCATCCAAGGATCCCTCTCTCCCGCGGTGTCCGGGCTCCTCGTCTTCGCCAAGACCTCGCAGGAGGCATGGATGATCCTTGAGCGTTCCTTTGGCTCGCAATCGCAGGCTCGCGCCAGTGCCCTTCGTCGTGAGCTCAATGAATGTGAGAAGCTTGACTCCACTGCTACTGAGTACTATAACAAGGTTAAGGGCCTTGCTGATACACTGGCATCCATTGGACTCCCTCTCACCGACTCTGAGTTCAACTCGCACATTGTCAATGGGTTGGATGAGGAGTATGACGGTCTGGTGGAAATCATCAATGAGCGGGCTCAAACAAACCCTCTCATGGCGCATGAGGTCTACTCGCGCCTCCTCCTTACTGAGCAGCGCGTCGAGGCGCGCCGATCTCACCGCGCCCGCGGCGGAGGAGGCCTCTCCGCCAACGCCGCCTACAAGGGCGCTCCGCCCTGCGCCTGCGGGAAGGCGCCTCCACCGTCTCCGTCGTCGCCTGCCATCCCCACGTCGTTACCGGGAAGTGGCGGGCGCCGCCGGTGCCAGCTTTGTGGCTATGATGGTCACCGGGCGTCCAAGTGTCACCGCCGCTTTCAGAAAAGCTTCCTTGGTCTTGGCAATGACGGCAAAGATACTCGCAACACTGCCCGTCAAGTTGCCATGGCGGATCGGCCGGCATCGCAGCCCAAGCAGTCCCAGCCTCAGGGGCAAACTCGGTCCTACTCGTTGATCCATACTCGGTACATGGACTGCGGGGCCACCGAGCACCGACGAGCGAGATGGGTAACCGCAAACGAAGGAGCCCTACCGCGGCTCCGACAAGGTCCACACCGCCAATGGAGCAGGTATGCATATATCTCATATTGGTCAAGCATCTCTTGTCACTAGTCATGCACATAGGAGTCTCCACCTTCGCAATATTCTTCGAGTTCCATCTGTGACGCGTAATCTTCTTTCAGTTCCTCGCCTAACATGTGATAATAATGTGTTTTGTGAATTTCATCCTTTTGATCTTTTCATTAAGGACCGGGACACGCGGGAGGTTCTGCTTAGTGGGCGCCTCTGTCAAGGCCTCTACCGTTTGGAGCATCCTGGAGTCTCTCGGGTTTTTACTGGAGTTCGCGTCTCGCCGTCACAGTGGCATGCTCGCCTTGGGCATCCAGCCACACCTATTGTTCGCCATGTTTTGCGTCGTCATGAGCTTCCTAGCATTCCTAGCAATAAAGATGTAGCGAGTGTGTGATGCTTGTCGGCAGGGGAAGAGTCATCAACTTCCTTTTTCGGAGTCTATTCGTGAGGTGAAACACCCTCTAGAACTTGTTTTTTCTGATGTATGGGGTCCTGCCCAAACCTCCATTAGTGGCCATAATTATTATGTCAGTTTCGTTGATGCCTACAGTCGTTTCACTTGGCTTTATCTCATTAAGCGTAAATCTGATGTGTTTGATATTTTTGTTCAGTTTCAAAAGCATGTTGAGCGCCTTCTCAAGCATAAGATTGTTCATGTTCAATCGGATTGGGGGGGTGAATATCGCAACCTCAACTCTTTTTTCCAGTCACTTGGGATTGTACATCGCTTAGCATGTCCACATACACATCAGCAGAATGGTTCAGTAGAACGTAAGCATCGTCATATTGTTGAAACTGGTCTCACTCTTTTGGCTCATGCATCGGTTCCTTTTCGTTTTTGGAGTGATGCTTTCACCACTGCATGTTTTCTCATCAACCGTATCCCCACACGTGTTCTTAATATGAAGACCCCTATTGAGCTCTTGCTTCATGAACAGCCGGACTATACCTTTTTTAAGGTGTTTGGCTGTGCTTGCTGGCCCCATCTTCGCCCATACAATAAACGCAAGCTTGAGTTCCGATCCAAAAAATGTGTCTTCCTTGGCTATAGTTCCTTGCATAAAGGTTACAAATGCCTCCATGTTCCCACTAATCGTGTGTACATATCTCGGGATGTCGTGTTTGATGAGCACGTGTTTCCTTTTGCTCAACTCCCTGTGTCTCCCACCGCCCCTCCACCTATGCATTCATCCTCTATTGCCTCTGACCAATTTGATGATGTTGCATACTCTCCTGTATTGTTACCTAACCATGGTGCAGGCACTGGACGTGGGGCTCGGTTGGAACTTTTGGAAGATGCACTGGAAACTTCCTCACCTGTGCACACTGATGCGCACGTCGATCACGCCGTGCCCTTGCATGGCCTTGGTTCCCGTGCCCATGCAGGGCCGGCCGACACACCCTTGACGCCTGGTGCGTCTTCGCCCTCCACGGCTGGGCCGTCTTGCTCCCGCCCAGGGTCGCCCGCCACGCCGTCGTCGCCTGTCTCCCCTGGGCCGTCTCTCTCGCCGAGCAGCCCAGGCAGTACGCCATCGCCATCATCGCCTGGTGCGCCGCCTTGCAGCGCGTCGCCCAGCCTCTCGCCGGCTGGGCCGCCTGGTGCGTCGCCTCGCAGCGTGTCGCCCAGCCTCTCGCCGGCTGGGCCATTGCTGTCTCCTTCACCCAGTCCCTCTCCGACTGGGCCTTCGCCAGCTGCTCCGTCGACCTCGACAGCTCCTGACTTGCGTCCGCATACGCGCAGTCGTAGTGGCATCTTTTGCCCCAAGGAGCGCACTGATGGGACCGTTGCCTGGCATGCGGCATGTATGGCTGCTGCTATTACGGATCCTACCTCTGAGCATCGCACTTATCAGGCTGCTATGAGTATTCCTCATTGGCGAGAGGCCATGGAACAGGAGTATCAGGCACTTCTTCGTAATGAGACATGGACTCTTGTTCCTTCACCACCGAAGGTCAATATTATTGATTCCAAGTGGGTTTTAAGGTGAAGAAGCATGCTGATGGCTCTATTGAGCGCTATAAAGCGCGGCTTGTTGCTAGAGGATTTCGGCAGCGTTATGGTCTTGATTATGAGGATACCTTTAGCCCAGTGGTCAAGCCTACTACTATTCGGCTTCTTCTCTCTATTGCAGTCACTCGAGGTTGGTCTCTCCGTCAGCTTGATGTGCGGAATGCTTTCCTTCATGGAGTGTTGGAGGAAGAGGTCTATATGCGGCAGCCACCCGGCTTTGCGAGATCCTACCCGCCCTGATTATATCTGCCGTCTCACCAAAGCACTGTATGGCTTGAAGCAAGCTCCTCGTTCCTGGCATGCCCGTCTTGCGACTGCTCTTCGTGCTCATGGTTTTTCGCCCTCCACAGCTGACTCATCCTTATTTCTTCTGCACAAGCCCACAATCACTATGTACTTGTTGGTCTATGTAGATGATATTATTCTAGTCAGCTCGTCTCAGGTTGCTGCAGATGCTCTTGTTTGCTCTCTTGGTGCTGATTTTGCTGTCAAAGATCTTGGGAGGCTTCATTACTTTCTTGGTGTGGAGGTTTCTCCTCGTGCTGCCGGGTTGATTATGACACAAAAGAAATACTCGTTGGAGCTCTTGCAGCGAGCTGGGATGCTGAAGTGCAAGCCCATTGCCACGCCCATGTCTTCCACTGACAAGCTCACTGCTGTTGATGGTATGCTTCTGTCTCCTGCGGATGCAACAGAGTACAGGAGCATTGTTGGTGGTCTTCAGTACTTGACGATTACGAGACCCGATATCTCCTTTGCTGTCAACAGAGTTTGTCAGTATTTACAAGCGCCGCGTGACACTCATTGGTCTGCTGTTAAGCGCATTTTGCGCTATGTTCGACTCACAGTGTCTCATGGCCTTCATATCCGGCCGAATCCCTCAGGGGTTCTTTCGGCGTTTTCTGATGCGGACTGGGCTGGTAGTCCAGATGACAGGCGATCCACGGGGGGCTATGCTCGTGTTCTATGGCTCTAGTTTGATCGCCTGGAGTGCTCGCAAACAGGCGACTGTTTCTCGCAGCAGTACTGAAGCTGAGTATAAGGCTGTTGGTGATGCTACTGCAGAGATTATTTGGGTACAGTCCTTGCTTCGGGAATTGGGTTTGTCCCAAGCGCAGCCTCCTATTCTTTGGTGTGATAACATTGGTGCTACATACCTTTCGGCTAATCCGGTATTTCATGCCCGAATGAAACACATCGAAGTTGACTTTCACTTTGTACGGGAACGTGTGTCACAGAAGCAACTCCAGATCAAGTTCATCTCTTCTAAAGATCAACTTGCAGACATCTTCACTAAGCCTTTGCCTTTACCACAGTTTGAGGCTTGTAGGCGCAATCTTACCCTTCTAGATTCTTTGAGAAGTGGCTAAGATTGAGGGAAGGTGTTAGACTGTGTATAGCTTCTGTGTATGTATACGTGTATTGTACCTATTGTAACACACCCATATATATATGTGATAGGCCACCCGGTTTAGGGTTGAGCCGGTTCCCCCAAATCATTGTCTTACAATGTGTATCATCTATCTCCATATCCACTTTGAGGGTTTTGAAGAGGACTGAACTTAGGTTTTTGGGTGGCAAAATTTCATAGGCACAATCACATCTGCATGGTCGTATATATATGAGGAGATTGTCGTGTCCCCACCAACCAAGTGGTAGCACTCTTAGATGCGCACAATTAAATTGCGATGACATCTCAAGCAAGTTGGCTTACAAAAGAATTAGAAACTTGAACATTTTTGAAAATGAAATATTTTTCAAATTTTGTTTTTTTGAATTTCTTTTTTAGATTGAACATTTCCTGAAAATGTTTTTTAATATTAGCATTTTTGGAATATAAATATTTGCAAATTTAAACATTTTTAAATTTCATTTTTTCGAATCTAAAATTAAACGAAAAACAAAAGAAAAAAAAAACAAAAACAAAAATCAATGTATAGGATTCGCCAAAGTAGCTGAGGTTCATGTTTAGCGTGCTGCAGCTGGGCCCCATCTCCCTGCCCTAGCCGGCTCACAAAACACGCCACATGACCCACATGTCGGAAAAATACGATTTCTTTTTGCGTGAGCGCGGGACCTAGCTGTCATTGGAAGATTTCGGCAAGGTAGGCTACCCGTCAAACAGCTGTCCCTATCTAAATCGACGCAAAACCCACTTCACTCCACCCCATCCCATCCCATCCACCTCCACTGCCCACCCCCACCCCCCGCCGCCGCGCCGCCGCAAAACCCTAAACCCCCTGCCCGCAGATGGCGGACCTCGACTATACGGTTCTCTTTAATTCCACTGCAAACAAACATCTCTTTTCACACTATATGGTTAATCCTTTGTTTTCAGCAAAACCAGTGAGATTGACAACCTCACTGTAAGTTGGGGCAAAGTATTTTGGTTGTGTTGTGTGCAGGTTCCACGTTGTTGCTGACACCGGTAGTGCGCCCTGCCAAAGTCAGCTAGCAACACCTTCAGAAATGATTTCTTTCTCCTAATGGTCGATTAAATTTTGGTTTCTTACTGAGGAAAAGTTTGCTGCTATTCCTTTTGGGGTTTCCCTGCGTGCTCTGCACAACATCACACCGCTCACTAGGAGCCATGACGCCGCACGACATATCCACTCGTAGCCCAAGCTGCACAGAGCAAACTGCTCGTAGACCACCACACCAACATGCGAGGCCGCCACCCCGGCCTAAAAGTCAAAACCCTCTCCTCTGATACGCGTCGACCGAACCAAACAACCTTGCCGCACTAGCGACACAAGATTGTCACCCAAGCGATGCAAGCAACTTCTCCACCCCATGAAGCTTCTGCCCGCAAAGGATCCCGAGGCTGCCGCCTCGACGCACAACAACCGTCGGGGATCGCCATCCCGACATCAACCATGGAAGACTCATTTGGAGTGTCACGAAACATCCACAAACTAGATCTCCAAGACGACGCCCCCAAAAGGGAAGCGACGAAGACGACGCCGCAGTCCACTCTAGTAAACTAGAGTTTGGGTTTTCACCCGAAGAACCCAAGCTAATCGCGTCGAGATGAAAATAAGCACTTCAACGACCCCTTGAAAAAAAGAGAACGACAC
>NC_061510.1:385449374-385519425 GCF_022539505.1 Lolium rigidum
TGGCAAAACCAAGAGAAGGCGGCAGAAGCGGTTAACATGCACCTGCAGGTTCAGAAGTACACACAAGAACCAAGCAACGATCAATCACCACAAACCATTCCATCTGCACTTCTTATACGTAGTTAAGAACACGAAATGTGATTACAAGTTATCACACCAGGTCACCATCCCCACCTCCCAGCAAACATCACACACAACACAACCAACAGATTACTTAATGTACACAGCAGCACAGTACAATCCAACCCAGCGACACCAAGATCGCACAATTTTGTTTCAGCCAAGGAGCTCGATCAATCACACGTTGGCAGGCCCCTCTTTCGTCAACGGGTACGGTCCCGGAGAGCTCCCGGCCACGCCAGGCAGCGGCAGGGGCGTGCCGTAGATCTGCGCGCCAACGCCGGCGCGCATCTCCTCGCGGCCCCTGTGCTTGCCGAGGAAGTAGCAGCCGAAGCCGAGCAGGATGGTGAAGAAGATGAAGGGCAGGGAGATCACCAGCACAAACCCCATTCTTCTTCTTCCCTAGATGCCTTGAAACGGGCAGGATGCTTGGAATGGCTGGGCAGAGAATGCTTGGAATGGAATTGTTGAGGTGGTTTGCTTTGGGAGGGGGGGAGCTGCGTGGGGATGGGTTTTATACACACGAGCGAGGGACTTGGATGCTGCAAAGGATCGTTTGGAAGAAGGCAGCTGGAGCTGGAAGCTTGTGGAGTGTACGGGTGACCGTTGGCTTGGTGCTTATAATTGAGGCAACGGTCGAATGCTTTGGGTTCTAGTAGTACTGCTGGGTGGAGCGTGCTCTGGCACGACGACTTCAAGGTTACAAGTGTAGTTCTTGCTTTTCTGATTTATTGCCGAAATTAATCAATTCGATCTGCGCAAAGTAACTAAGTAATGTCACAACATCGACAGTAAACTCCGACTTGCATATGATCCTTCTAGCTCCCAGTTGTTTTCCCTGTCCATGTTTGGAATCTGTTCTCTGAAAGAAGGTTCTCAACCTGGAATCATTCTTTCGGAAAGGTGCATGGGTCATAATTTGTCCTTCGCAAACAGAGCTTGGCTCTGGTGGTTAGGTCCCTTGTGGTGGAACCAGCCCACCCAGGTTCAAGTCCTAGACTTGACATGGGTGTTTGCATTTACCTGGATTTATTCCAGGATTTAACCGGCGCTATGCTTTCGGTGGTAGGTGACGTGCCCGTCAACGACGAGCGCCAGTGGCGACTTCGTCAACCTCAAGATATGCCGGCTCAGTCCCTCGGAGGTGCTCATAGGGGTAGGGTGTGCGTGCGTGCGTTCATAGGGGTGTTTGTACGTGCGTGTTTCTGAGCGTCTGCGTTGTACTGTGTTCTCAAAAAAAAATTGTCCTCCTTCCACCATATTTTTTTCTCCTTGAAGCCTGGAAGTTTAGTTTTTTTTTTTCAAAACAAAGGCAAAACCTTGGCGATATCTTCTATTTTTTTACTGTAACTATGGCGGGCCTAAGGCAACCTCAACCCATATATTCAGCCAAGTTACCTATAAAGTTTTTCAGCCTCAACAAGATAGGTTCAAATGAACCAGAATCAGTGTTCAAAAAATCGTCCGATTCAACGATTAATTGGTGGAATAATCGTTACTCGTGGGTCACCGATTAGCCGACAAACTCATTTATCATCAGATTAATCGGCTGATTTGCCTATTAATCGCTAATTGCTACCCAACCGAGTTGACGGTATTTCCTCAACATTGACCAAAATACACGGGGTTACAAGAGAAGAGAAGAAAGGAAAGAAAAAAACACACAACAACAACACACAAGACCGAGGAGAAAAAGTGGCCACCCCGCAAATCTAGGGGGTTGGCCGATGAGAATACTCATCACGACCCAAGCACAACGATCACAAGAGTCCCGAGTACACACTAGAGGGACAACCCAGCTCGAGGCCTCGCCGAAGTAATAATCGAAGTGCTTTGGTCTGCCAAGACAAAACAACGACACTACACCGTCGTCGACGTAATCGAAGGGCAACATGCATCCGAGACCACACTACGCACCAACACCTGTGTCGAGGGTGTGGCCGAGACGACGCCTATGTGCCGCCGGCTAGAGTCGAATGACATCACAAAGCAGAGACATGCCCATTGGCCAAATCTATTAATTAAAAAGGTGTCTCAGGTTTAGTGATTATCTATGCTCAACGTCTCTAGTGTTCAACTCACTAAGGTTTGGTGTATGCTCAACGTCTCTAGTCTAACTCACTCACGTGCTACAGCACTTGTTTATTGTCGAATTTTTTGCAGCTGAAGGGCTTCAGTTCATAGATAAAGGAACTGGTGACTAAAAATGCTGTTCCAATATGTGTTTGTTGGGGGCTGATGCCACAGAACCTTACGGCAACCAGAGGTGGCACGTGATTCCAGCAACCCTTTTGCTCACAAGACCACCTACCTTTAAGCCAGAAAGGTAGAGCAAGTTAATTTCAAAGAACTAACAGGAGATGAAATGGCATGCTGCATACAGTGAAGGAATCAGGTTGCAATGTTGACACGATGGGGAAAGCTAGGACAATCCACAGTTTTAATACCACAATACAAGCGTTTGGGAATGCCTTCTTGCGTTTACAGGCTCGGGGCATCATACGAAACCTAGTCGGGTACCGCTTCATCAGCTAGAGCCACGCAGCACGGCTAGCTAAATCATACGTTTTACAGGAAACACAGATATCTGTATTATTAACAATACAGTAGCGACAGCATCAGACATATTTGTGAATTTGTATCCAACTGAAGCCACCAGGTGGATCATCATCGATCGGCTTCAGTGAGCCCGCTCACGGAGAACATCGATCTCCACCTCAGTTGGGTCAGTTGCCTGGATCTCGTAGTGGAACCCATCGAGCTCGTGCTTGATACGGTCCTTGGAGGTGGAGTACAGCATCTTGGCACGGATGCGGGATGTTGCTGGGGACCTGGTGCAGCATGTGCATTAGTTATACAATAAGGTGAAATCAAGGGAAAGGGAAGGAAAGTGGGAGGGGGTGGGTGCAAATGGTGATTTTTCATCTATGCATAGTAGCACTGCTATCAGAATCAACTTTCTCAATAGAAAATAAATTGCACCATTGGCAAGCACATTTGAAGACATGTGGACAGGTATTATTATACTTTACAGACAGCTACAAGCACATCTGCATGTGTACCAGGTACAGACTAAATAAAGAAGGAAAAAGCTACAGCTACCAGATTCTCTAGCAATGTCCAATCAAAGTTATTAATTCAATACTGACTTTGTATAAAAGTAAGACATGTTGATGTGTCCTGTTATTCATTCTGGACAGCAACAAGCACAGATACCAGGTAGAAAGAAAACAACAAAAAGGCAACATGCTGTAGGCCTCTATATATCCAGTCAAAGTTTATAATTAAATATTTCATATACTACCTAACAGGAGTAGAAAAATTAAGAAACATACTGGCTAACAGGAACTTCCATGATCATTCTTACTATTTCTAACAAGAGCTAGTTAGGACTCATTTATCCCCAAAAAAAAGCTGCTTAAGACTCATTTGCAGATAATTGAACACGTTAACGCAACCATTAATATGGATAAGTGACTATGAAGCTCACCAGGCAATGAAGAAAATCTTGCTTTTCTGCACATTCTCCCCAGTAACAAAGTCAAAATCATAAAGCGCATATCTGCAGTCATTTTCAGGGAGAGAAGCCAGGAAATCATCATAACTCTCAGTTGTAGCGCCTGTCTTCTCCACAATAACCTGCTTTTGCTTCTCCTCAATCTTGAAGATAACATAGCGAAATGCCTTCTTCATCTGAAGCTCCAGGAATGTCTGCCTGATATCAGGAGCAACCCCCATGCCAGAGGATGCATTGGACTGCAAAGAGACACATATGATTAAAAGCAAGGAAAGCAATTAGTACTTGAACAAATATTTGTCACCATAAACCAGCCAATAACAGTTTAACTGTTTAAGAGATCAATCGTTGAAATTGCAATGCCACCATTGCCATGTCAGTGTAAACTTGTAAAATAAGGACAAGATTATAGCTGAACAGGCCTTGTGAAACCACATACAGGTAGCTGACACACTATGCACAGACATCATATTTGGTTATTTATGACGACGATGCAATCAGGGGGTTCAACGTCGAATTCATAAGAACTACTACCAAACTATGTTAGACTCTGTTTAAATCCAGTACGGGTCAGAATAACAAACAACGGCCACAAACTACCAAAACCTGCTGCTTATACGCATATTATGCACACATTATTCCCAATAAACAGGAGAAATGCTCTAAAATGCTCAACCTGGTTTTAAAAAAATGGAGCTGATTCCAATTATACACATCTAGTGGAGCGAACAGGAATGCTCCATTTCAAAACGCAGTATTGACTCTCTCAAAATTATTCAACCCCACACAGAATAAAACCAAGATAAACTTCAGGAACCATGTATGTCGCTTGGGCTTCAAATCAGATAAATACACAAAGGGCTAGATGAATCCAACAACAAGCTCAATTATACAGCAAGACACCAATCCACAAAAGGTTGATTATTAAGATATACTGTATGAAACAGCTAGATAGCATGACAGCAAAGCAACAATACCCAGAACCCTCAAAATATTACCAACCCAGTGGAGATATGAACATGAGTGATTCACACTGTAAAATAAAGGGGATGCCACTGGTTTTCGCTGTAAGAAGGAAGCAACTGCTGCTTCTGACACAACTATCCCTTGACACCCACCGTGGGGACTCAAATTTTTATTGAACATTGAAGGATGGTCCACTTATATAAAAGAACAGGGCCATATATCCAAGGGGCTTACAAATAATGTAACAACTGGCACACCAAGTGGTCCAGTGCAACCAAATAGAAAATCGTTTTGTAGGAGGTTCTTTTCCTTGAGAGAAATCATTGGATATTCTTCCCCACGTGAAGTGGATGTTTTCTTGTCTCGATTGGGGCTAATAACAACACCCCTATTCCCTGCCCCCAGAGCCCCAGGCCATTCTTCGAACTCGGCCTGATACTAAAATAAAATACACGCCATGATTTCTATGGCTCGCCCTTCTTTCCGTCCCCGGTTTCTACCGTGTTACAAACTGAAGCACCCTGGTGGTACGACAGCATAGTACCAGTTACCCAGTGTATAACCTGACTCTAGGGATTATCATTCACGAGTCACTGGAGATAGAGATACTGCCAAAGCATACAGGTAATTGCAGAAAACAAATGAACTGCTAGACAAATCCGATGGTCAGCACGCAATCCACAACGGCGACAGTTTGAATTAACAAACAAATAAACTTTGTCGTCCGGATCAAACCCACCACAGCCGCCGAACCATCCCCCAAGTCCAAGACGGGCTCGCGGCTGGACTCTACGGCCGCCTACCACCTTTCCGGTACTCCCTCTCCGCAATCGACAGCAAACCCAGAGCCGTGGCCAACAGAAAAAAAAAAAACGGAAAACCCCATCGCAGCGGAACGGAATCAACTGCTCACACGCCATCTGAACCGACGGCCGGAGTTCGGATAAAACTCCGTGGATTAGATCTGTACCAGCGAGAAACGAAGAACTCCCACAGGCGTACACCCAGGCCACGCGCAGATCTAAACCCCCGTCGAATCGAACCCACCAAAACCGCCGCGGGAAAGTAGCGCGAACCGAAAACGGCAGGGGGAGGGGGAGGGGCGACTCACGGAGGTGCGCATGAAGGCCATCGGGGTCTCGGAGCAGGGGTGGCGCCTCCGCGTCGATCGCACGCGGACGGGGAGGAAGGAGATTATTGAGTTGCAGAGGGCTCGCGCTGGTGTTGTGTTTTGGTGTGGCGTGGAAGATTCATTCGGAACGGAACGGGCGTGCGTTTCATATACGCAGACGCAAGATACGCGCATTCACGCACGCACGGCGGGTGCGGGGGCTGCACCGCCGGTGACAGGTGGGGCTTTTGATTCTGTGGGGTGGTGGGGATAGGGTGTCAGTGAGTTGGTTGGCGGTGGACGGTGGGCGCTGATGTGAGGGCTGGGCGGCGGCCGACGGGCTGGTCACGGGACCCACTCGCAGAGTCGTGCTGAGTTGGGGCTCTTGACGCGTGACCTTTTTTTAAGGGGAATAAAAAAGAGGAGAAATGGAACAAGAAGAAATGCGTGAAAGTACCGCACCATTTCATAATTATGGTACTCCTCCTTTCGTTCGGGAATACAAGGTCATTTCGTTGTTCAAGGCAAAATTGATTAATAATTTAGTTACCTTAGAGCATCTCCACTCGTCTCCCCACAGAGCCCCCCACGGCCACTTTTTTTCATCCGGACGGCGAAAAACGGCCCAGTCAGGCCCCCGGTTCCTCGTTTTGGTCCGGATTTGAGCCTATTTTCGTCCGGACTCCCCATGCCATCCTCGGCTTCCTGGGTCTCCTGGGACTCCGGATGAAGCTAAACCAACCGCCCACGCCCACGTATCTCCTCTTTCGTCCGGATTCCCCGAGCCATCCTCTTTTTCCCCGAGAAACGCCGCTTGGGGAGCACACGACTGGGAAACTACTCCTCCCCACGCCAAATCTTACTCCAATCCGGACGAAAATTTCGCCGGATTTGGGCGTGGGGAGCGCCAACGAGTGGGGATGCTCTTAATATGAGTTACATGACATCCAAAAAAATATGGTCGGATGCACATTCCAAAGAAATTTCCGACTATGTGCTTTTAGATGACTCGTAACTTAGATTTGATTGACTTTTAAAGTTTAACATAAAAAACACGGTGGTCTTGTATTCATTAACGGAGGGAGTAGATGTTCTATATATCTAAACATATTTTATCTAAATCAACAATAATAATTATAGAACAAAGGGAGTGCTTACAAATTGAGTCTGCGATCTTACACGGGCTATTCGACTGAGAAGGAGTCAAACATAGGGTGACACTTACCCCCTTTCTCCTTTATTCCTCGTTTCCTCCACTCTCCTCCTGACATGGGTTAGTTGGGCCCTCTACCTCTTTTCTCTAGCGAGCCGCCATCGAAACAAGGCGGGGTCACAGCCCTGTATAGTTGGAGTCTAGGTTTTCCCTTAGGCCTAGTTCAACATGTAGGGGTTACGGTGTATTTCACGGTATTATCCCTAGTGTTTTTGGGTGAAAACACTTGCTTCACCCAATCCCCTCGAACCTTCTTTGATCTACAAACCCACTCGTAAATGATCGAGCCTTCTTGAGACTAGAATGAACGAGCGGCCTGGGGTTGTTGACATTCTCCTCTATAAATCCTCCATGAAGGAGGTCGACCGGGGTGATCGGATATCGCGGGAGCTCCTTCTTCAATAAGCTCGGTGGCTCCCCAAATCGGCACCAGCTCCTATATGGTCCCTCTTTCTTGAAGCAATCGAGGTGATGCGCAAGAAGCTGGGATTTGATCTATGTGTGGCTTCTTCATATCTGGCGAGCAAGGAAGAGTGAAGATTGTTACGGTTATTGGGAGCGCATCCTCGACGGCCCTCCATCGGCCAATGGTTATCCTTTTGTTGACTTCTATAGCCGAATGGCGGCCTCTCCTAACTCTGGAAACCGGTTGCTTGGTGCTGCTACCTCTCCTACAACCTCCAGGCCGTGGAGCCTTCACGGAGCCGCTTCACATGTATGAAATATCGGAGGACCGTGTTGTGGCCTTCTTTGTATTATATAAACTCGGGCACAATAATTAATGCAGCGCTTTGATGCTTTGATGCCCTTTCCTTGTTATTAAAAAAAACACAAGCGTAAGCAAAATGGAATTAGGTGAAACGAGTTCGTCTTTTGCTAGTAGGTAAACTAATATAGAAATATGCTAATATGTGCAACCTTTCGTTTGAAAAATAAGTGACTTAACTTTGCTTAGATTTAAATTTATCTAGTCCAGACACTAAAATATGTACAAATGTAATAATACCTACTAGGCAAAGATAAGTCATTTATTTTTCGAAAAGAGTGAGTGTTCTTAAATAAAACAAAACGGGTTTTAGGAAGGAACTATGTCTCGCTCCGCTGGTGACCGTGCTTGCGCAACCAACGGATAGCAATTCACGGGCATGAAGAGCCTTCATGACCGACAGGCATCGCCGAACCGAACCGATAGCGCTCGTCGTCGTCGAGCCAGCTCTCTACATCGTGGCTATGCTAATTGTCCGGGGTTGTACATCTTGGTCCAGGTGTCGTGTCACCTTTTATATCTCCTGTAGTTAATAATCTCTTCATGCGTGTGTGTTGATGTGTGTGGGCAGTTGGGCACGGTGCTCCCTGAAAGTGAAGGTGGGGTCGACGATTACGGTCCATGTTCCGTTTGGTACCGGTCCTGGTTAAACTACCTCATCAACAGTTATATATGCGATACTACTATGAAATATAACGTCTTATATTGAATCACCATGTTTCACACTATGAAATACTATAAACCGGTTTAGCAAACTATATGTCATATATTGTATTCCCTTCGTTTCTAAAAGGATGTCCAAATTTACATTTGAAATTAGACAAACTTTCGTTATTCTTTTATGGACGGAGGGAGTATCATTTTGTTTCATAGTATAAGCTGTTTTATGAACACATGTAATTGTTGACTATTTTTTATTTCTTCGAGCTATAGGTTTTATATACTCGTGCTTTATTTGTTGATGTATATATATTTTATTCTATTACATCAAGACCCCATAAATAGCAAAATATTATCGCATATAGTATCCCCCCTTAAAAAATACCATCACACTTTGCGGTGAAAAATGTACAAATAATGTATACTAGGAATGTCATATATCTACAAAAATATTTTCACATTAACTATTATCCAATGATATTCAGTCCACCCAAAAAAAATAAGATATGCTTGGACATATACGATCTCATATTGGCATTGCCACATGTGATCACTGTGGTAGCTTAGTGCATGTCGGGAGGGGGGGGGGCACCGCCCCCATGATTTGCACATGCATTGAAGAATTTTTTTGGGAGAGCCTAAATTATGGATTTTAGGGATTTTGCCCCCCATGAGCTCATGTATTTCATTTTGCCCCCCCCCCTCCAACAACTTTCAGCAAGATCCACCATTGCATGTGACGATCGTTCAATTCCCTGGCAGATACTATCTTCTTGAAGATGATGAAAATTCTATCTCTCGGGAAACATGTCATCTCTTTGTTACATGTTTTCTAGTCTAATTTTCATCACTCCATAACTATAGGTTCATGGAACCATTATTTGCGAGAAATAACAATAAAAACTAATCCATCATATAGCATGTTTTTTTGTCTTACCTAAATGGCATACATAAGAAAAGACCATCTTATCAAACCATTGTACATGCCCTAACTCATTCATATTCATTAAAGACCATCTTATCAACCATTGCTTTTTCTTATTGATACATCTTCTTTCTTCCCTTCTACGTGCACATGTGCTTCCCTTGACTCTTGCTCCAAGATATCTTCCTCTGGGCTTAGTATTGACATCATTAAGTGAATATTGTTGCTCATCACTATCACCAAACTCGATCACGGTTTGCAACATTTCCCCCTGCGGTCTCTTAAATTTGCAAAAACAAATGTTGTGAAATTGCAGATACGCCCTTGTAGCAAAAAAAGACTTACGAAGCAATCTCCATTTGGATGAAACAAATCTAAAAATCAATCCAAACATATGCAATGTAATGGTTCCATGAAAAACATGTTCGCAACATGAAAAAATGCCCTTGAGAATACCCCTAGAATCATTGCAAGATGACAAGAGCGTGTGCATGCAACAAATAACATCTATTTTTGTAGCATTTGAAACATCGCGTTGGAAAACTCAATTTCATTTTTGTTAGAATCATCTTCGATTAAATTAAACCAACGAAACTCCAATACAAGAGAGTCTTAAAATTTGATGGCTCAAGCTCGGTGCCACGAATCTGCCTCCTAGGAGGCCCATAGCAGCCAAATCTGGGAAAGCCTCGACCAATCTGCACGTAGGTGCCGTCTTCTCTAGGGTTCGGTAACGTGTGCAGAGTTTGTGATCCATATCGATCTCGCGGGCCTTCATATGCTGATTGGGTGTGAGGTAACCAACGTGTTCAACTCAGCAACAACCACATAAGTGTGTGGTTGAGCTATTGCAGTGGCGACCAACGTTCGAAAGTAATGGCATAGGGAGAGATGAGCGACAACCACACACCGAGGGGAAGGCACCGCAGGGAACTAACGCGAGTTAGAAGATCAGCTAAGGCATCAACCGGCAGAGATTAAGAACTTTTTTTTTCAAAAAACGAACTTTTATTTTTATATAGTCCAAAAAAATAGACATGAAATGCCTTAAATACCCCAGTGGCATTTTTGCAATTTTCCTCAACTCTCTGCCCTACCTGGCTGGACCGAACCAAGTCCAGTCAGATCAGACTGGTCGTCCTGTACTCCTGTTCGTCGTTCGTGCGGCAGAGGAGATGCGGAGCTGCCGCCGGGCGCCGGCGACACTCTCTGGAACGATCCACTATTGAAACAGATCTCCCCTCCCGCCCGAGGCTCCACCAACGCGCCACCGTGCCCAGCTCCTAGCAACTCCGCCCGAAGTCTCCTAGCGCCGCGCCGCCCTACTTCCTCGGCTCCCATCTGCCGCTCAGCATCCGCCGCCCGCCAATCCAACCGCCGGCGCCGCTGCTTCCGTCTGATTCCGCCAGTACAAGTGCCTCTCCTCCCAACGGCGCCCAGATCAGTTTGGTTTTGTCCCGTGACACTGTCCGGCTCGGATTCTGACGAGGTACGTGTCCTTATTGCCAATTACAATCGGTTTCCGAGTTCGATTGCAACCCCGGCAAGGGGGTCCATAAAATCAATCAACCCAAGCGTAGACTTCGAGGGATTTCTTGCCTGTGTTGGGAGCGAGTAGATATCGATTGCAAGCCAGCCCTATTTCAGATCTCCATCCATCTTAGACGGGACGCCGATGAACCGGATAATTGATAGCCCGGAGGCGATTGGGGGTAAGCGGCGGCAGGGGCAGGCCAGCTTATGCGAGGGCGCCGGCAAAAGGGTGAAGAAGCAGAAGCACCTCTATCTGGTGCTGGATGACTGGAGCAAAGGCTTCACCATCCATAAGATTGACGACGATGGCAACCACTCTGATCTCAGGGAGCCGGGCGTCCTCCGGATATTCGCACCTGTAACTGGTCGTAGCATGATCTTCGCTGCCATGGGCAGCAACATCCTCATCACCACAAACCCACGCTGTGGACAGACCCCCAGCCTTGTTTACAATACAGAGGCAGCAGGGCTGGCCGTTGGCCCTCCACTCCCTGAATCACTGCTAGGTGATGACCACAGGTCTATTGCTACTGCCGGTATGTTGTATGCATTCCCACAGTTCATTACCAACCCGCAGCAATTCTTGAAGGTCATGTCGTGGGCACCCACGGACAACGATGATCCATGGGCTCCAAGGCCAACCATGGACTGGTGCTGGCAAAGCGTGCCCTCGGCATGGCCATTCACCGATAAAGAAATCATCGACTCCTATGCCTTGCACCCAGATGGTCACACCATCTTCTTCTCAGCGCACAGCAAGTACGACAACTCATGCCCCAAGTCCATTTGCACCTTTTCCTTCGACACCAAGCACCACCGGTGGAGGTTGCATGGGGAATGGTCCTTGCCTTTCAATGGCCGAGGCTACTTTGACAGCATGCTGGATGCATGGGTTGGGCTTCACAAGGATGGCTATATTTGCTCTTGCCAAGTTGCCTCCCGCTCCAGCACAAACCAGTTGCAGCCAGACTGCAAGATGCTCCAGGAAAGGTTGCTCTGCAGTGCCCCTAACAGCCGAGTGCCAGCGCCGACAGTCACTTTAACACACATGGGCGGCAACGCCAGGTTTTGCCTTGTGGAGTCTGTGTTGCGCGATGGTGATGATGCTTCTGGTCGTGATGCTTGCATTCTCCACACCACCACGTTTGGCCTCAAGTACTCTAATAAGGGAGAGCTGCAAATGATGAACCGCATCACTAACTCCTATACAGTGGCAAAGCATGCCCACTTGTTTTCTCCTGTAGCGTTCTGGATGTAGGAATTTAAGCTCGTTGTATGCAATGCATACTACGACCATCTCTGGATGTAAGCTATGATTTCTGGCAATAAAAAGTTTGTTTCTCCTATCAGTTGTAAAGAACCTACTGAATTAATTTCTTGCACGTCAGTTCTCGAAAATGCAGAGATGCCTGTATTCAAAAGTTAAATATTTCGTGTGTTTTTGCTCCTTTCAGAGATGCCAGTATTTTTTTTTGCTCCTTTTATAGAGCCCGGGAAGGGGGCTCTATAAAATCAATGAATCCAATCGTAGACTTTTGAGGATTTCTTGCCTGTGTTGGCAGAGAGGTACCGATTGCAAGCCAGCCCATCTCCATCCATCTTCCTCGACGCTGATGAACCGGTTAATTGATAGTCCGGAGGCGATTGGAGGTAAGCGGCGGCAGGGGCAGGCCAGCTTACGCGAGTGCGCCGGCAAAAGGCTGAAGAAGCAGAAGCAGAAGCACCTCTATCTGGTGCTGGATGACTAGAGCAAAGGCTTCACCATCCATAAGATTGACGACGATGGCAACCACTCTGATCTCAGGGAACCGGGCGTCCTCCGGGTAAACACACCTGTACCTGGTCGTTGCATGACATTTGATGCCATTGGCAGCAACATCTACATCACCACCAACCCACGCTGTGGACTGACCCCCAGCCTCATCTACGACACCGAGGCAGCAGGGCTGGCCGTTGGCCCTCCCCGCCCGGAACCACTGCTAGGTGACAACAACACGTGCATCGCTACTGCCGATATGTTGTATGCATTCCAAGATTTCATTACGGATCCGCAGCAATTCTTGAAGGTCATGTCCTGGGGACCCACGGACAACGACGACCCGCGGGCTGAGAGGCCAGCCATGGACTGGCGCTGGCAGAGCGTGGACTCGCCATGGCCGTTCGCCAACAACGAGATCATCGCATCCTACGCCCTGCACCCAGACAGGTGCACCATCTTCTTCTCGGCGCACAGCAAGTACGACAACCCGCGACCCAAGTCCATTCGCACCTTCGACACCAAGCAATGCCGGTGGAGGTCGCACAGGGAGTGGTCCTTGCCTTTCAAGGGCCAAGGCTACTTCGACACCATGCTGGATGCATGGGTTGGGCTCAACACGGATGGCTATATTTGCTCTTGCCAAGTTGCCTCCCGCTCTAGCACAAGCCAGTCGCCGCCGGACTGCAATATGCTCCAGGAAAGGTTGCTATGCAACCCCCCTAACACCCGACCGACGCCAAAGGCCACTCTCACACATGTCGGCAACGACGCCAAGTTTTGCCTTGCGGAGTGTGTGTTGCGCGACGGTGATGATACTTTTGGCCTTGATGGTTGTGTTCTCCACATCACCACATTTGGCCTCAAGTACTCTCATAAGGGAGAGCTGCAAACCATGAACCGCGTCACGAACTCCTATACCGTGTCAAAGCATGCCTTCTTGTTTTCTCATGTAGCGTTCTGGATGTAACAATAAAAGAGGAGAAATGGATCTAGAAATACATCAACTTAAGTCTTATACACACGTAGATGAGATGAGATGGTCTTATTCTTAGAGTGTGTATCAATTACATTTTTGTTGTTCAAAAGGTGGAACTGTTCTGTTTTATTGCTACTACCAGGAGAATATGATCTCTTCAGAAACGCCCAGAAGCGAATGAAAAAGTTAGTACTATTTTTATTAAGTAAGTCCATGTATAAGACTTTTTACTCAGAACTTCCTAATTACCCTGGAATATAAGTTCCATCCTACGAATTTTAAAAGTTTCACTCTGATTATGAAAAAGTTTTGGCATCTAGAATATCGATAAATACATCATGAAACATATTTCATGATATATGTATCAATATTGATTTCCTTGTGTGTAATTAATATTTTCTTGTATAAACTAAAGACATCATTTATATACCATATATTTTTAAAAAACTTATGACATAATTTCTCATGTAGCGATCTGGATGTAGGAACTAGCTGTTTTGGCTTGTATGCAATGCATACTATGTCGTTCCAGATCTCTGGATGTTAACTATGATTTCTGGCAGTAAAAAGCTTGTTTCTCTTGTAAATGTATGTAGAACCTGCTGCGAACTGCTGAGATGACATTATTCAAGAACTAGAAGGTTTTGTGTGATTTTGCTCCTTCTAATATCTTTTACATGTTCCATTCTCTCGATAAGCATAAAAATAGTTTTATCATTGCAGAAAAAATAAACAAATATGTTTACAAACTAATTTGTAAGACGTATGCTGGTGCTAATGGGATCTTGGAATGCCGGCAATTAGATGGGCACTGTATTTCTAGATACTAAAACTGAGGATGCGGCTTCTAAGTCCAAACACAGAAGTTGTTCCCTATGGATAATGTACAAACCACATGTTGATGGAATTTATAAAGCGCTTTCTTGAAACAATCTAATAGAGCAAGAAATACATTTTGCAAAAGGGTTCATGGATCAGCTGCATGAAGACCGGCTTGTGGACAACATGGCAAGTTCTTAAGTCAGTGATAACTTGATATTTGGCTCAGTTTAGCATCTTATGCAGGTGATAATATTAATTTTATAATTTCTTAGTGGTGACTGCCAGACTGGTAAGGTTGTTTGATTTGTACCATTTGCTTATGACCTACTACTATTTACTGCACATTTAACATTGTGCTTAATAATTCATACAGAAATTGCAAGTTTTGTTGTAGTCCGCCCTTGTATTGTACTGAACCGGCTGAGGTGAATTAATATACAATGATTTTGATTTTAATTCCTATACTTCTGCTAGAAGTACAAATCTGCTCAACCGACTCTTGTCATATAATTAGAAGATTGGCATTACTGGAGAACCCAAATTGTTTTGTGTAACAAACATTGACTGGGATGGTCAAGAACACTCAAGATGGTCCTAAAAAACAGCAGCAGGTAAAAACTTTGCTGGCTTTTTTGATAGATGTTTCATGGCTACGTATCTTATGATAGTTTTACTTTCTTACTTTTCAGTTGTATAGAAGTTTATCTCCCATGTCATTTATATGCTGCTTATTTCATGAATATTAGTTGCTTTATCATGCTGCTTGTATATACTAGTACATAATTTCCTGTTAGCATCACTAGTCATTTTCACAGAAAATCTTCTTCAGCCAACAGTAGAGGAGCAAAAAGTTACTCTTGTACCAATGAAGTGAAGAAGTGTGAAACGATGCTCAAATACAGTTGAAGCAGTGAAGATAGCTCATTGCATTCCCGGGAAAATTGGCACGATAAGTCTGTTAACTTATGCTAGGAAGTACAGATCCAAACTAAGCACAAGTGTTCGTATTCCCTTTCAAGATGTAACGAGACTAAAGACACGGCGAGATCCAAAAGTGACCCCGAAGAGATCTTTTATGACTGGTAGAAAGCGGCACATACAGAAGAATTGATTGTTTATCTTTTTGGATAACTCAGTAATTCTGCAGGATGTATTCTATTAGAGATAGTATTATTGGAACTGCGTGTTCTTGTCTTATGCTTAGTACGAAGATGGCTCTTTCTTCTCGAACTTGAATCCCTGATATCTCCTATTCTTAAGGAATATTAATAGTACCAAGTGTCTACTTTATCATCGGTCTTCATATTCACTTGAGTTTTCTAGAGAGAGAGAGAGTGGGCTGGATTTCTTTTATGGGATATGGCGGGGGAGGCAACACAGCATAGACACAACTGCATCTGCATGGTCGTATATATGGGAACAGGGTTTGTGCCACAAGAAAAATTGAGCTTTGTAAATAATGAAAGAGAAAATCCAACTGCCATCTGCATCAACCTAAATGTCAACACGCTGAGATGCACACAACCAAAATTTTATAACATGCCAAGCAAATTGGCTTACAAAAAGAAAAAGTACGACAGTCCCCATTCACACATTCAGACATTCTCCTTAGACACGAAACACCACCGGTGGAGGTTGCATGGAGAATGGACCTTGCCTTTCGAGGACCATTGCTACTTCGACACAATGCTGGATGCATGGGTTGGCTATATCTGCTCTTGCCAAGTTGCCTTCCGCTCCAGCACAAGCCTGTCGCAGCCGGACTGCAAGATGCTCTAGGAAAGGTTGCTCTGCAACCCCCCTAACACCCGATTGCAGACACCAATGGCCACTCTCACACACAGTGTGCAACGATGCCAAGTTTTGCCTTGTGGAGTGTGTGTTGCGCGACGGAGATGATGATTGTTTTGCTCGTGATGGTTGCATTCCCCACATCACTAAGTTTGGCCTCAAGTACTCTCATAAGGGAGAGCTGCAAACCATGAACCGCATTAACAACTCCTATACGGTGTCGAAGCATGCTCCGTTGTTTTCTCCTGTACCGTTCTGGATGTAACAATAAAAGAGGGGAAATGGATCTAGAAATACATGAACTTAAGTCTTATACACACGTAGATGAGATGAGATGCGACGGTCTTATTCTTGGAATGTATCAATTACTTTTTGTTGTTTAAAAGGTGGTACTGTTCTGTTTTATTGCTACTACCAGGAGAAAAATGATCTCTTCAGAAACGCCCAGAAGCGAATGAAAAAGTTAGTACTATTTTTATTAATTAAGTCGCTGTATAACACTTTTTACTCAGAACTTCCTAATTACCTAGGAATATAAGTTCCGTCCTACGAATTTTAAAAGTTTCGCTCTGATTATGAAAAAGTTTTGGCATCTAGAATATCAATAAATACATCATGAAACATATTTCATGATATACGTAACGATATTGATTTCCTTGTGCGTAATTAATATCTTTTGTATAAACTAAAGACATCATTTATATGCCATACATTTTTTGCAAACTGCTATATATCGCCACTGAAGTGCTTAATAGTTCATACAGAAGTTTCAAGTATTTGTTGTAATGCGACTTGTAATGTACTGAGCCAGCTCAGCTGCGTTAATAGAAAACTATTTTGAGTCCGATACTTCCAACCATCTCAATTGACTCTTGTCATACAAATAAAAGATTTGGCATTATTGGAGAGAATACATTGTTTTGTGAAAACACATTGACCAGGATGGTCAAGAACACTCAAGATAGTCAACAAACACTCATGTGTCATTCATATGGTGCTTATCATGAATATTAGTTCCTTGATTGTGCTGCTTATATATACATAATTCCGTGTTATCATTATTGTTAATAGACTTATTGTCACATGAAAGTTTCTTAGCTTAGAGTACACATGAAAAAAAAAGTTACTCTGACAGACTGGTATCCTCCTCGAAATAGGCTTCCGCCCCGCTTTATAAATAAAGCCAAACGGCCAAACGATACAAAGTGATGAGGAAACCCTCTTACAAGCAGATCAGAGATAAACTAGAAAACTAAGAAGCACCGAGCTTGCCACCAAAGATGTTCTGAGACTAAGGAAACCCGGGCTCCACGACAACGCCCCCAAGAAGGTAACGACGCCACTGGCGCCGCCGTTGCCAAGACCACAATGGTCTAGGATTTTCATCCGGAGCCCAAAAGAGGAGAGGATAGCCACATCGACGCCCCCAAGAGGGTCACGACAGCCGCAGGCGTCGCCGTCAATGGCGCCGAAGCGCTGGGCTTTCGCCCGGAACAACCCTCACCGCAACTGGTCCCTAAGCCTACCAGCCACCCCCGAGCCGAGCTTCTACCGCGTGATCTGGGCACTGATCACACCAAGGCGTGGCCAGCACCAGGATCTCCCGACGCCCACTCCTCGCCACCCTCGTGGCCCGAAGAGACGACCATCACCACTGCCACGTCGCCCGCCGCCGAGCCGCCCGTGCAGTCCACCTTTCGGGGCCGCTGCCCCGGCATCCGCGAGCTCTGCCGGTGTCGCCAGGTCCTTCGTGTGGCCTGAGAGCCAATGGAGGTATACGGTTTGGAACCGGATGGCAGCAACAGCAGAGCCACCCGGAGGACGTCCTCCACCGCCGCCGGCGGGTGCCGACCGGACGCGGTGGCAGGGACACACCAGGCCCCTCAGGCCCGGCCGAGCCCAGGCTGGGCCCGTAAAGTCCCCGCCTCCACGCTGCTGCACGTAGGCCGCCGCCGTCGCTGCCGTCCTGCTCCTCCCCGTGCTACCGCATCCGCTCCAGGAGACGTCGCCAGCGGGAGCAGCCTGGCCCGACCAAGTCCAGCAGGGCCCCGCAGGGCCCAGATCTGGGCCGGTGGAACCCGGCCGCCGCCACTGCACCGCACCGCCCCGCCGCTCCTGCGCCGACGCGAGACGAACCTGCCACACCGCGCATCGCCCGCCGCCTCTGCAGCTAGCCGCCACGCAGCGCCGCTGCCGAGGGTGAGGTCCACCGTGCACCGCCGCCTGACCGCCAGCCCCGCCTGGGGAGGACCTGCGCCGGGTAGAGGAAAATCCACCGCCGCCGGCACCGCCCGGGCTTTGCCCGGCGGCTCCCGCCGGCGGCGGCAGCAAGGGGAGGGTGGAGGAGGAGGGACGGGGAATTAGGGTTTTTTTTCCGCCCTGGAGTCGCTCACGGGGGAGCGACCCGAGGGAAGGGGAAAATCGATACCGACAGACTGGTATCAATGAAGTGAAAAGTCGTAAATGGTTGTTGGGGTACAAATTAAGCAGCGAGAGCAGTAAAGATTCATACTCATCTTTTTCGATCTTCCGGTAGAATTGGCATTACAAGTCCTCCAACAAGAACTTATCCAAACGAAGAACGGTGCAGTATGTCTTTGTGATGCGGTTGAGATAGGATTGCTAGAATTGTGTGTCCCTTTCTTATGTATCGACTCAACATATTCTATTGTTGATCTTTTGGATAAGTCGGCAAGTCTACATGATGCTGTCGAGCTTTTATTGTTGGAACTATGTGGCCCTTTCTTATCTTACCTACGTTCACACTCATTTCTGCTCAAATATGAATTCTTGATGTCTCCTATTTCTATAGAATATTAACAATACCATGTGTCTAAGTGTTGGTAGCTAAAGCATACAAAACTTTCATCAATATCCATAATAAAATTGAGGGTTTTGGAGAGGAGTGAGCTTGGATTTGTTTGGTGGCAATACAACATATAAACAACTGCATATGCATGATCATATATATATGGGGTCAGATGTTGTGGCACAAGTAAAATTAAACTTTTAAATAATGAAAAGAGAAAAATTACCATGTCCTCTACACCAAACAAACCAACCAAAGGGCAACATGTTTAGATTCACACAACCAAGCAAGTTGGCTTACAAAAAGAGAAATAGAGAGACAATGCTACATGGCGATTGATCTGAAGGATAGGTCGATTGTGTAATTGGTCCATGGCAGCATTGTCTATGAGTCAAGAGAATGGCATATGCAGCTAGGATTGCATGTTGTGATCATGGACCCTAATCTGTCGCTTCAGCACGAATGTCGGTTTATGGGGGAGGAAATACTAGTACTAACATCAAAGAGTCATTTATAATAGATCTAATTCACCAAAAAGTTGAAAATTTGCATTTTTTGATATAAACTGACATAGAGATGGGTTACACGAAAACATAAAATGATGCCAGAGTACCATAAGCTCACGTGAAAACAAATCAGTGTTTCGAAAAAATATAAATAGACTTGTCCGGTTAATTAACATCAAGAGAGTTATCTCCATATGTCCATCCACATCCTCGAAGGCAGATGCCACACCTAGCCATTGATGAATAGGACACCGCACGCGCAACCTACACGGGCTATGGTCAGTTCGGACGAAACCGGGAGAGAGGAGGAAGATGAGCGGCAAGAAGAACAAGACAACAATCTCGAAGCTGAAGCGAAGGATCCTTAGGTGGTTAAGCAGGCGTCGCTGACGAGACATCAATCGGACGGCATGGCCAAACTTGCTAGGGGATCTTTGGGACTGCAAGATCTTATCCAGCAGGTGGCTAGCCATCAATGGGACGCAAATATGAGGTCATGGGATGGTCGATGCCGTAGGATCCGAAGATGGAGGTGACGCTCGATTGGGCAGAGCTGAATTAATATTTCAACCTGTAATGTACTATGAAACTAGCTCAGTTGAATTAGTAGAAAACAATTCTGGCTCCTATACTGCTGCCGAAAATACGTATCTTCTCAACCGACTCTTGTCTATACATAGAAAATTGGCTTAATTGGATATATTATTACCTTTTTGTGTAACACACAATGACTAGGATGGTCAAGAAGTACTCTAGATGGTCCAAAAACGGCCAACAAATAAAATATTGTTGCTTTATTGGTAGATTGTTGATGGCGATGTGTATCTATAATAGGTTTATGTTTTCTTACTCCTCATGTTGTATATTGTTAAGCTTCATGCACTAGCCACTTGAATCAAAAGTCCGAACTGATGGAAAGGGCTAGGCAATCTACTTATACACGTCAACACCCCCTCTCACGTGTGACGGGAAGACGAGAAGACAAGTCAACACGTGTAGAGAGGCAAAGAGGCAGCGGAAGGCCGGAACCACACGGCATGAGAGGCAGCAGAAGGCTGGGACCACACGGCAGGAGGCTGCGGGGAGAGGAGATAATTTTTAGAATAAATTGGCAAAGCCAGGATTTGAACTCGAGACCTGGGGCTCTGATACCATGTTAAGCTTCATGCACTAGCCACTTGAACCAAAAGTCCGAACTGATGGAAAGGGCTACTTATACACGTCAACATATATAAGCTTATCTATTTCCTATACCTGTGTCGGAAATACGTATCTTCTCAACCGACTCTTGTCTATACATAGAAAATTGGCATTATTGGAGACATTACCTTTTTCTGTAACACACGCAATGACCGGGATGCTCAAGTACTCTAGAGTCTAGATGGTCCAAAAAACATTGTTGCTTTATTGGTAGATTATTGTCGGCGATGTGTATCTATAATAGTTTTAGGCTTTCTTACTCCTGATGTTGTATATATATAAGCTTATTTGTTTCTTATGTCATGTATGTGGTGTTTATCTCATGAATAATAGTTACTTAATCGTGTTTGCTTACATATACATAATCTCACGTTTGCATCACTGCTCTTATTGTCACCTGGAAGCTTATTCATAAGCCTGGAGTAGAGGAGATCTATGGAAGCACTGAAGTGAAAAGTGTAAATGGACACTTCGATACAATTTAAACACTAAGGTCAGTGAATCATTGAGATCATTACATTCCGACAGAATTGGCATTGCAAGTCTGCCAACAAGCACATATCCAAACTAAGTAGAATGCAGTAATTATGTATGGTGTGGTTGTAGCATTGTTGGAGTTCTTTGGGTGTTTCTCAGAATCTCAAGCATCTGCATGGTCGTATATATATATGGGGATATTGTCATGTCCCCACCAACCAAATGGTAGCACTCTTAGATGCGCCCAATTAAATTGCGATAACATCTCAAGCAAGTTGGCTTACAAAAGAATTCGAAACTTGACCATTTTTGAAAATGAATATTTCTCAAATTTTGTATTTTGAATTTGTTTTTCAGATTGAACATTTTCTGAAAATGTTTTTTTATACTAAATTTTTTGGAATATAAATATTTGCAAATTTAAACATTTTTAAATTTCATTTTTTTGAATCTAAAAATAAAACGAAAAAGAAAAGGAAAAAAACAAAAACAAAAATCAATGTATAGGATTCACCAAAGTAGCCGAGGTTCATGTTTAGCGTGCTACAGCTGGGTCCCATCTCCCCACCCTAGCCGGCTCACAAAACACGCCACAGGACCCACATGTCGGAAAAATACGATTTCTCTTTGCGTGACAGCGCGGGACCTAGCTGTCATTGGAAGATTTCGGCAAGTAGGCTACCTGCCAAACAGTTGTGCCTATCTAAATCGACGCAAAACCCACTTCACTCCACTCCATCCCATCCCATCCACCTCCACTTCCCACCCCCACACCCCCCCCCGCCACTGCGCCACCGCAAAACCCTAAACCCCCTGCCCGCAGATGGCGGACCTTGACTATACGGTTCTCTTTACTTCCACTGCAAACAAACATCTCTTTTCACACTATATGGTTAATCCTTTGTTTTCAGCAAAACCAGTGAGATTGACAACCTCACTGTAAGTTGGGGCAAATATTTTAGTTGTGTTGTGTGCAGCTTCCACGTTGTTGCTGACACCGGTAGTGCACCCTGCTAAAATCAGCTAGCAACACCTTCAGAAATGATTTCTTTCTTCTACTGGTCGATTAAATTTTGGTTTCTTACCGAGGAAAAAATTGCTGCTATTCCTTTTGGGGTTTCCCAACTGCGTGCTCTGCACAACATCACACCGCTCACTAGGAGCCATGACGCTGCACGACACATCCACTCGTAGCCCAAGCTGTACAGAGCAAACTGCTCGTAGACCACCGCACCAACATGCGAGGCCGCCACCCCGGCCTAAAAGTCAAAATCGTCTCCTGTGATACGCATCGACCGAACCAAACAACCTCGCCGCACTAGTGACACAAGATTGTCACCCAAGCGATGCAAGTAACTTCTCCACACCATGAAGCTTCTGCCCGCAAAGGATCCCGAGGCCGCCGCCTCGACGCACAACAACCGTCAGGGATCGCCATCCCGACATCCACCATGGAAGACTCATTTGGAGTGCCACGAAACATCCACAAACTAGCTCTCCAAGACGACGCCCCCAAAAGGGAAGCGACGAAGACGACGCCGCAGTCCACTCTAGTAAACTAGAGTTTGGGTTTTCACCCGAAGAACCCAAGCTAATCACGTCGAGATTAAAATGAGCGAACGACCTGAGGACCCGTTCGCCTCGAGCGCTCCCGCGGGCGCTCGGGCGAACCCCAACACCCGCCGCGCCTAGGCCCCTCTCCCTCTCCTCCCCCCGCCGCCGCCGCCGGCTGAAGCCGCCGGGCAAAGCCTGGTCGGTGCTGGCGGCGGCGGACCTCCCTCCCCTCGCTCCTCTGGTCATTAGCGCGGGCGGCGTGACGGGAGGCGTTGTCCCCGCGCGGATCTCGGCGCATCCGGGGTGGGCTGGCCGGCGGCTGATACGTCTCCGATGTATCGATAATTTCTTATGTTCCATGCCATATTATTGATGATACCTACATGTTTTATGCACACTTTATGTCATATTCGTGCATTTTCTGGAACTAACCTATTAACAAGATGCCGAAGAGCCGCTTGTCTGTTTTCTGCTGTTTTTGGTTTCGAAATCCTAGTAACGAAATACTCTCGGAATTGGACGAAATCAAGACCCAGGGTCCTATTTTGCCACGAAGCTTCCAGAAGACCGAAGAGGAGTCGAAGTGGGGCCACGAGGGGCCGCCACCATAGGGCGGCGCGGCCCAGGTCTTGGCCGCGCCGACCTGTGGTGTGGGGCCCTCGTGTGGCCCCCCACGTTGCCCTTCCGCCTACTTAAAGCCTCCGTCGCGAAACCCCTGAGGCGAAAAAACCACGATACGGAAAACCTTACTGAGACGCCGCCGCCGCCAATCCCATCTCGGGGGATTCTGGGAGATCTCCTCCGGCACCCTGCCGGAGAGGGGATTCATCTCCCGGAGGAGTCTTCACCGCCATGGTCACCTCCGGAGTGATGAGTGAGTAGTTCACCCCTGGACTATGGGTCCATAGCGAGTAGCTAGATGGTTGTCTTCTCCTCATTGTGCTTCATTGTTGGATCTTGTGAGCTGCCTAACATGATCAAGATCATCTATCTCGTAATGCTATATGTTGTGTTTGTCGGGATCCGATGGATAGAGAATACCATGTTATGTTAATTATCAAGTTATTACATATGTGTTGTTTATGATCTTGCATGCTCTCCGTTATTAGTAGAGGCTCTGGCCAAGTTTTTGCTCTTAACTCCAAGAGGGAGTATTTATGCTCGATAGTGGGTTCATGCCCGCATTGACACCTGGGACAGATGATGAAAAGTTCTAAGGTTGTGCTGTGTCTGTTGCCACTAGGGATAAAACATTGATGCTATGTCTAAGGATGTAGTTATTGATTACCTTACGCACCATACTTAATGCAATTGTCTGTTGCTTTGCAACTTAATACTTGGAAGGGGTTCGGATGATAACCTGAAGGTGGACTTTTTAGGCATAGATGCAGTTGGATGGCGGTCTATGTACTTTGTCGTAATGCCCAATTAAATCTCACTATACTTATCATGACATGTATGTGCATTGTTATGCCCTCTCTATTTGTCAATTGCCCGACTGTAATTTGTTCACCCAACATGCTTTTATCTTATGGGAGAGACACCTCTAGTGAACTGTGGACCCCGGTCCATTCTTTAATACTCGAAATACAAATCTGCTGTAATACTTGTTTTATCGTTTTCTCTCGCAAACAATCATCTTCCACACAATACGGTTAATCCTTTGTTACAGCAAGCCGGTGAGATTGACAACCTCATCTGTTTCGTTGGGGCAAAGTACTTTGGATTGTGTTGTGCAGGTTCCACGTTGGCGCCGGAATCTCGGTGTTGCGCCGCACTACATCCCGCCGCCATCAACCTTCAACGTGCTTCTTGGCTCCTCCTGGTTCGATAAACCTTGGTTTCTTTCTGAGGAAAAACTTGCTGCTGTGCGCATCATACCTTCCTCTTGGGGTTCCCAACGAACGTGTGAAATACACGCCATCAAGCATATTTTCTGGCGCCGTTGCCGGGGAGATCAAGACACGCTGCAAGGGGAGTCTCCACTTCTCAATCTCTTTACTTTGTTTTTGTCTTGCTTTATTTTATTTAATACTTTGTTTGCTGCATTATATCAAAACACAAAAAAATTAGTTGCTAGCTTTACTTTATTTACTATCTTGTTTGCTATATCAAAAACACAAAAAATTAGTTTACTTGCATTTACTTTATCTAGTTTGCTTTATTTACTACTGCTAAAATGGCCACCCCTGAAAATACTAAGTTGTGTGACTTCACTAGCACAAATAATAATGATTTCCTATGCACACCTATTGCTCCACCTGCTACTACAGCGGAATTCTTTGAAATTAAACCTGCTTTACTCGAATCTTGTTATGCGAGAGCAATTTTCCAGGTGTTAGTTCCGATGATGCTGCTGCCCATCTCAATAATTTTGTTGAATTGTGTGAAATGCAAAAGTATAAAGATGTAGATGGTGACATTATAAAATTAAAATTGTTTCCTTTCTCATTAAGAGGAAGAGCTAAAGATTGGTTGCTATCTCGCACTAAGAATAGTATTGATTCCTGGACTAAATGCAAGGATGCTTTTATTGGTAGATATTATCCCCCTGCTAAAATTATATCTTTGAGGAGTAGCATAATGAATTTTGAACAATTGGATAATGAACATGTTGCTCAAGCTTGGGAAAGAATGAAATCTCTGGTTAAAAATTGCCCAACCCATGGATCGACTACTTGGATGATCATCCAAACCTTCTATGCGGGACTAAATTTTTCTTCACGGAATTTATTGGATTCAGCTGCTGGAGGTACCTTTATGTCCATCACTCTTGGTGAAGCAACAAAGCTTCTTGATAATATGATGATTAATTACTCCGAATGGCACACGGAAAGAGCTCCACAAGGTAAGAAGGTAAATTTCGTTGAAGAATCCTCTTCCTTGAATGATAAGATTGATGCTATTATGTCTATACTTGTGAATGATAGGACTAATGTTGATCCTAATAATTTTCCGTTAGCTTCATTGGTTGCCCAAGAAGAACAGGTTGATGTAAACTTCATTAAAAATAATAATTTCAACAACAATGCTTATCGGAACAATTCTAGTAATAACTATAGGCCATATCCTTATAATAATGGTAACGGTTATGCTAATTCTTATGGGAATTCTTACAACAATAATAGGAATACACCCCTGGACTTGAAGCTATGCTTAAAGAATTTATTAGTACACAAACTGCCTTTAACAAATCTCGTTGAGGAAAAGCTCAATAAAATTGATATTCTTGCTTCTAAGGTTGATAGTCTTGCCTCCGATGTTGATCTTTTGAAATCGAAAGTTATGCCTAATAGGGATATTGAAAATAAAATTGTTACTACAGCAAATGCCATCCAAGTTAGAATTAATGAGAATATAAGATTCATGGCTGAACTGACGTGCTAGGTGGGATAGAGAAGAAAATGAAAAACTAGCTAAAGAGAAAAATGTAGCTAAAGTTTGGACTATTACCACCACTAGCAATGCTAATGATTCACATGTTGCTGCACCTCCTACTATCAATGGTAAAATAATTGGTGTTGGCAATGTTTCTACTCCTAGTGCAAAGCGCGCAAAATTACCTGAAACTGCTAAAACTGCTGAAACTGCCTGTGATAAACTGCTGAAATTTTTTCCAACCTTGGGGATGATAATCCCATTGCTTTAGATTGTAATGATTTAGATTTTGATGATTGCCACATCTCTGAAGTTATAAAGTTCTTACAAAAACTTGCTAAAAGTCCCAATGCTAGCGTTGTAAACTTGGCTTTCACAAAACATATTACAAATGCTCTCATAAAAGCTAGAGAAGAGAAACTAAAACTTGAAACTTCTATTCCTAGAAAGCTAGAGGATGGTTGGGAGCCCATCATTAAAATGAGGGTCAAAGATTTTGATTGTAATGCTTTATGTGATCTTGGTGCAAGTATTTCGTTATGCCTAAGAAAGTCTATGATATGCTTGACTTGCCACCATTGAAAAACTGTTATCTGGATGTTAATCTCGCTGATAATGCTAAAAAGAAACCTTTGGGGAGAGTTGATAATGTTCATATTATGGTTAACAATAACCTTATCCCCGTTGATTTTGTTGTCTTGGATATTGAATGCAATGCATCTTGCCCCATTATATTGGGAAGACCTTTTCTTCGAACCGTTGGTGCTACTATTGATATGAAGGAAGGTAATATTAAATATCAATTTCCTCTCAAGAAAGGTATAGAACACTTCCCTAGAAAGAGAATGAAGTTACCTTATGATTCTATTATTAGAACAAATTATGATGTTGATGCTTCATCTCTTGATGTTACTTGAGTTACACTTTCTGCGCCTAGCTGAAAGGCGTTAAAGAAAAGCGCTTATGGGAGACAACCCATGTTTTTACTACAGTATTTTTGTTTTATATTTGAGTCTTGGAAGTTGTCTACTACTGTAGCAACCTCTCCTTATCTTAGTTTTATGTTTTGTTGTGCCAAGTAAAGTCTTTGATAGTAAAGTGAATACTAGATTTGGATTACTCGCAGCGAAACAGATTTCTTTCTTGTCACGAATCTGGGTCTAATTCTCTGTAGGTAACTCAGAAAATTAAGCCTATTTACTTGAGTGATCCTCAGATATGTACGCAACTTTCATTCAATTTGGGCATTTTCATTTGAGCAAGTCTGGTGCCCTAATAAAATCCATCTTTACGGACTGTTCTGTTTTGACAGATTCTGCCTTTTATTTCGCATTGCCTCTTTTGCTATGTTGGATGAATTTCTTTGATCCATTAATGTCCAAGTAGCTTTATGCAATGTCCAGAAGTGTTAAGAATGATTGTGTCACCTCTGAACATGTTAATTTTTATTGTGCACTAACCCTCTAATGAGTTGTTTCGAGTTTGGTGTGGAGGAAGTTTTCAAGGATCAAGAGAGGAGTATGATACAATATGATCAAGGAGAGTGAAAGCTCTAAGCTTGGGGATGCCCCGGTGGTTCACCCCTGCATATTCTAAGAAGACTCAAGCGTCTAAGCTTGGGGATGCCCAAGGCATCCCCTTCTTCATCGACAACATTATCGGGTTCCTCCCCGAAACTATATTTTTATTCCGTCACATCTTATGCACTTTGCTTGGAGCGTCGGTTTGTTTTTGTTTTTTGTTTTGATTGAATAAAATGGATCCTAGCATTCACTTTGTGGGAGAGAGACACGCTCCGCTGTAGCATATGGACAAGTATGTCCTTAGGCTCTACTCATAGTATTCATGGCGAAGTTTCTTCTTCGTTAAATTGTTATATGGTTGGAATTGGAAGATGCTACATGTAGTAACTCTAAAATGTCTTGGATAATTTGATACTTGGCAATTGTTGTGCTCATGTTTAAGCTCTTGCATCATATACTTTGCACCCATTAATGAAGAAACACTTAGAGCTTGCTAATTTGGTTTGCATATTTGGTTTCTCTAGAGTCTAGATAACATCTAGTATTGAGTTTTGAACAACAAGGAAGACGGTGTAGAGTCTTATAATGTTTACAATATGTCTTTTATGTGAGTTTTTCTGTACCGTTCATCCTTGTATTTGTTTCAAATAACCTTGCTAGCCTAAACCTTGTATCGAGAGGGAATACTTCTCATGCATCCAAAATCTTTGAGCCAACCACTATGCCATTTGTGTCCACCATACCTACCTACTACATGGTATTTATCCGCCATTCCAAAGTAAATTTCTTGAGTGCTACCTTTAAAATTCCATCATTCACCTTTGCAATATATAGCTCATGGGACAAATAGCTTAAAAACTATTGTGGTATTGAATATGTACTTATGCACTTTATCTCTTATTAAGTTGCTTGTTGTGCGATAACCATGCTTACGGGGACGCCATCAACTATTCTTTGTTGAATATCATGTGAGTTGCTATGCATGTCCGTCTTGTCTGAAGTAAGAGAGATCTACCACCTTTATGGTTGGAGCATGCATATTGTTAGAGAAGAACATTGGGCCGCTAACTAAAGCCATGATTCATGGTGGAAGTTTCAGTTTTGGACATATATCCTCAATCTCATATGAGAATAATAATTGTTGCCACATGCTTATGCCTTAAAGAGGAGTCCATTATCTGTTGTCCATGTTGTCCCGGTATGGATGTCTAAGTTGAGAATAATCAAAAGCGAGAAATCCAAAATGCGAGCTTTCTCCTTAGACCTTTGTACAGGCGGCATGGAGGTACCCCATTGTGACACTTGGTTAAAACATGTGTATGTGATGATCCGGTAGTCCAAGCTAATTAGGACAAGGTGCGGGCACTATTAGTATACTATGCATGAGACTTGCAACTTGTAAGATATAATTTACATGATACATATGCTTTATTACTACCGTTGACAAAATTGTTTCTTGTTTTCAAAATAAAAGCTCTAGCACAAATAAAGCAATCGATGTTTTCCTCTTTCAAGGACCTTTCTTTTACTTTTTATGTTGAGTCAGTTCACCTATCTCTCTCCACCTCAAGAAGCAAACACTTGTGTGAACTGTGCATTGATTCCTACATACTTGCATATTGCACTTGTTATATTACTCTATGTTGACAATTATCTATGAGATATACATGTTACAAGTTGAAAGCAACCGCTGAAACTTAATCTTCCTTTGTGTTGCTTCAATACCTTTACTTTGATTTATTGTTTTATGAGTTAACTCTTATGCAAGACTTATTGATGCTTGTCTTGAAGTACTATTCATGAAAAGTCTTTGCTTTATGATTCAGTTGTTTACTCATGTCATTACCATTGTTTTGATCGCTGCAATCATTACATATGTTTACAAATAGTATGATCAAGGTTATGATGACATGTCACTTCAGAAATTATCTTTGTTATCGTTTTACCTGCTCGGGACGAGCAAAACTAAGCTTGGGGATGCTGATACGTCTCCGACGTATCGATAATTTCTTATGTTCCATGCCATATTATTGATGATACCTACATGTTTTATGCACACTATATGTCATATTCGTGCATTTTCTGGAACTAACCTATTAACAAGATGCCGAAGAGCCAGTTGCTGTTTTCTGCAGTTTTTGGTTTCAGAAATCCTAGTAACGAAATATTCTCGGAATTGGACGAAATCAAGACCCAGGGTCCTATTTTGCCACGAAGCTTCCGGAACACCGAAGAGGAGTCGAAGTGGGGCCACGAGGGGCTGCCACCATAGGGCGGCGCGGCCCAGGTCTTGGCCGCGCCGACCTGTGGTGTGGGGCCCTCGTGTGGCCCCCCACGTTGCCCTTCCGCCTACTTAAAGCCTCCGTCGCGAAACCCCTGAGGCGAAAAAACCACGATACGGAAAACCTTCCAGAGACGCCGCCGCCGCCAATCCCATCTCGGGGGATTACTGGAGATCTCCTCCGGCACCCTGCCGGAGAGGGGATTCATCTCCCGGAGGACTCTTCACCGCCATGGTCGCCTCCGGAGTGATGAGTGAGTAGTTCACCCCTGGACTATGGGTCCATACCGGTAGCTAGATGGTTGTCTTCTCCTCATTGTGCTTCATTGTTGGATCTTGTGAGCTGCCTAACATGATCAAGATCATCTATCCGTAATACTATATGTTGTGTTTGTCGGGATCCGATGGATAGAGAATACTATGTTATGTTAATTATCAAGTTATTACCTATGTGTTGTTTATGATCTTGCATGCTCTCCGTTATTAGTAGAGGCTACGGCCAAGTTTTTGCTCTTAACTCCAAGAGGGAGTATTTATGCTCGATAGTGGGTTCATGCCTCCATTAAATGCGGGACGGTGACGGAAAGTTCTAAGGTTGTGGATGTCTTGTTGCCACTAGGGATAAAACATTGATGCTATGTCCGAGGATGTAGTTATTGATTACATTACGCACCATACTTAATGCAATTGTCCGTTGTTTTGCAACTTAATACTGGAAGGGGTTCGGACGATAACCTGAAGGTGGACTTTTTAGGCATAGATGCATGCTGGATAGCGGTCTATGTACTTTGTCGTAATGCCCAATTAAATCTCACTATATTTATCATGACATGTATGTGCATTGTTATGCCCTCTCTATTTGTCAATTGTCCGACTGTAATTTGTTCACCCAACATGCTTTTATCTTATGGGAGAGACACCTCTAGTGAAGCTGTGGACCCCGGTCCATTCTTTAATACTGAAATACAAATCTGCTTGCAATACTTGTTTTTCTTGTTTTCTTGCAAACAATCATCTTCCACACAATACGGTTAATCCTTTGTTACAGCAAGCCGGTGAGATTGACAACCTCACTTTGTTTCGTTGGGGCAAAGTACTTTGGATTGTGTTGTGCGGGTTCCACGTTGGCGCCGGAATCCTCGGTGTTGCGCCGCACTACATCCCGCCGCCATCAACCTTCAACGTGCTTCTTGGCTCCTCCTGGTTCGATAAACCTTGGTTTCTTTCTGAGGGAAAACTTGCTGCTGTGCGCATCATACCTTCCTCTTGGGGTTCCCAACGAACGTGTGAAATACACGCCATCAGCGGCCTGCGTCCGGCGAGGTCCGCGCTCCTCGAGGCGGCGTGGAGAGTGTTGCGGGTGCCGTATCCGTGGGAGGCGGAGGCGGGCGGCTCGGGTGCTTCTCCGACGAGATCTGATCCAGCGGCGGTCGGCCCTTCCGACGACGGCGACTGGGACGACGGCGCAGTCTTGGCGCAGCAAGCAGCTTTGGTGGGCGCGTGGGGGCAGCTCGTTGGCCGCGCCGGCCGGATCTGGGCCAGGGGGCCCGATCTGGATCTGGCAAGCCTGACCCGCCCCGCCCCTTCCCAACGGCTGCCATGCCATCCCAGGGGGGGGTCTGCTGGCACGCTGGGCCGCCGGCACGGAGGGTCGTGTCCGGCGGAGGGACGTCCGCCTGCTGTCTTCTGGCCTCGGCCTTCTTCGGGTGTGTACCAAGTTTGTGTCAAGGTGGTGCCTTTCGCTGCGCGGGTGCAAGATCGAGGATGCCGGGGCGGCGGCCCTGGAAGGTGGGAACCTTGTGGGTTGGCGGGCGAGCCCGAGGTTCTGGTGCTGGCTCGGGCCATGGACATGGGGTTGTCATGGTTCTCAGTGAGCTGCGTTCTGTGGGGGCGTGGTGGCTGTCACCTCGGTGGTGGCCCTCGCCATGTCTGGGTGGTGGAGAGGTGATGCCGAGAGGAAACTCTCGCCCTGGGTCTTCCAGGGCCACGACGGCGGCGTCCACGGACGTCGTCTCCTTCTTGAAGGCGTCGTTGTGGCCTCTCTCTGCCCCCCTTTCGTGCTCCGGGTGAAAACCCAAGATCCCCGGATCGGGCGGTGGCGGCACTCCTGTGTCGTGCTCTTGTTGAAGACACCGTCTTGGAGCCCACATCACAAGGCTCTCCGACGGTCGTGTCGGAGGTTACTCTTCGGCGATCGTCGGCAAGGCTTGCTCCGTGCCCTTCCCTTGTCGAGCTTCCTTGGCGCTGCTGTTCGGTTTGTGAACATCTTGGCTCGGTCCCCGGTGGTGGTCGGCTTCCGGTGGTGTTTCTACGACGGAGGAGGTCTGTTGAGGCGCGCGTGAAAATGGCTTGCTCTCGAGTGAGCTCCGGCCCGACACTGTAGACTCCACCTCTCCTCCGAGTCCTCGTAGGCGCGTTGGTTGAGCTTGTTGGTTGCGCTTCCGGCTGTAACTTCTTCGGTAGTTCGTGTGGGTGTGTGGTGTCGTTCTGTAAGCTGGGTTCAACACTTTGTATCATTATCGCCGTTTGTGGCTTTGTTAATTCAAAGTTGGGCACTTGAGTGCCTTTAATCTAAAAAAAGATTAAAATGAGCACTTCAATGACACCTTGAAAAAAGAGAACGACCCCAAAGACGCCGCCGTCACCAGCACCAACACAGGGATCGAAGATAGGCTTTTGCCCGCTCATCTCCTAAACCACGGAAGAGACTTGCTGATCTGAAGCATAGAGCATCCAGATCAACTGCCGCGGGGGCAACTTGGATAGGATATGTGTTTGCATTGAGATCAAATTTTTTAAACGGAAAAATCATGTTCAAATATTCTAGAAAAAATTGACAACAAACATATGTCCTATATTTGCAACCCCTAAAAATCGCAGCTTTAAGAGCATCTCCAGCCGTCTCCCCGACGAGGTCCCATGACACCTTTTTTCTATCCGGATGGATGAATTCTCGTTTTCGTCCGGATTAGGCCTTTCATCCGTCCGGAGAGTCCAGGCCATCCCCGGGTTCCCGATGCCCGATCGGGGACTCCGGACGAAACAAAAGCGCGCGAAACATCAAGCGGGCCCGCGTTGTCAGCGACATAGACATAACTAGTTGTTCCCTCCATTAATTTTGTTTTCCTTCCATTTTCCCCGCATAGAACCATTTTCCCCGCCGAATTTCGGAGGAGCTACCGCTATTCTCCCCAATAGTTCCAGACTCCTCCTCTTCCCTTCCACCACCATGCCGCCGAAGAAGCTCGCCGCCGATGGCGCACGGAAGGCGAGGAAGCCGCGGGCACCAAAACCGAGCAGGCCACGCGGGCGGCATGATCGAAACCGTGGCAGTGGGCGGGCGGAGTGCACACGAGAGGAGCGGCGGCGGATCGAAACTCGCAGCAGGGCGGAGAGGGAGAAGAAGTGCAACGCGAAGAGGGTGCCGGCGGCGGCGGAGGAACAGGCGAGGCTGATCTCCATCAACTTCGGCCAGTCACGCGTCGGCCAATTCCCCGGGCCATGGCCGACCCAACGTATGATCGGATGTCCTTCCTTCTCGCCGGCGTCGCCGGCCACGACCATGTTCCACGACACCTACGCCGCCGGCATGGCCAGGTTTACGCCGTCGGCGCCGGCGTACGACGGTGCGATGTACGAGGGAATCTCGCCTGCCTGCGACGTGGGCCGCTCTACTTCTCCAACCCCGGGATGCAGCCGCCATATGAGCCTGTGATGCACGAGATGATCACGGCGGGCTCCGTGGCCGCCGCGTCGAGCCCGAGTTTCTTCACCCAAGAGGAGGCAAGGGCGACGGATGCCGTCGCGTCGCGGGGCAGCGTCAACCTCGACCACGGTCATCCCGATGAGATCTACGGTACCCAAGACGTCGACGAAGAAGACGACTACATCGACGTCGACGTAGAGGAAGCACCTGAACCCACGTAGGCGCCGTCCAAGGGGAAGAAGAAAAGGAAGAAGAACTCGCCGATCAGAACTACGACACGTACTGGCGGCGGTTCAAGGTGGCGTTCGACGAGCGCAAACTCATCGATCCATACTTCAACAAGACGGTGATGGAGCGCGGTGACAAGGCAATGGGCACCCATTGGGGGATCATTCAGGCGGCGTGCAGCAAGTGGCACGGCATAAAGGAGGATATCGACAAACATGTTGTGAGCGGCGAGGACTTTGAAGCAAAGGTATGCTCGGCGTGGCTCCTCCGTCGAATGTATATCGCTGTGGCTCACGGAAATCTTGAAATCGCTAGCTTGTTTGTGCAGATGCGGCGGGCGCTCGACATGTACACGGACGACTGCGACGACCAAATGTTCAAGTACCTCAACATGTTCGCCCGCATCGCGGAGTGCGACAAGTGGAAGGAAGTGCGCAAGAATCTCGCCAATAACAAGGGCGAGCAGTACAACCCCGACGATCCAGCACCTGCCGCATCGGCGGGCCGCCCCGAGCTCGGCCAGAAGAAGCTGAAAGAGCAGAAGAAGGCCGGCCATCTAGCCGACAGGTTGCAGGCGTTCTTCGAGAAGTGCTAAGCTGACGCGAGGGCGCAAGCCGCCGGGAGGGACGACAAGCACGGCGTGCGGTGGAAGGCGATGCTCGCCAACCAGGGCGTCTAGATTGCCTTGGTCAAGGAAACCTCCGCGGCGAAGAAGAGGAACACCGACTTGACGTTCCTGATCGGCGGCAACGACGCCAACATGGACGAGGAGACGAGGGCTTGGTACGACGCCCATGGCCAAGATATCCTCCGGCCACCGTCGGCTACTTCGTCCTCCGCTTCGACGTCAACTCCCGCCGCTGCGACAACTGCAGACGCCGATGCTTCGTCGCCCAATGCCACGCCATATGCCGATGCTTCACCGCCCGATGCCGCGCCAGACTCCGATGCTCAGGACGGGACCGCCGATGAGCATGTAATCGTCTAGTTTCGATCGCCAGAATGTGGCTGATCCGATCGCCGAACCTTGGTGATTCTTTTGTGTAGCGGGAAGAAGATATTTTGAATCTACCGCCGCTGATGGGCGAATGCCGGGGTGCGACTGGGAAAAAGTTCCCCCCACGCCCTTTTTACGTCCAATCCGGCGTTTGTTAAATCCGGATTTTCGCCCGGGGGGCTCGAACGGCTGGAGATGCTCTAAATTCGACCTACACTTAGAGAACAAAAAAAAAGACAAATCTTAGCCGTGAATAGTGTGAAATCCTGTTCACCTAAAGCTGGCACTTTTTTTTCGAAATGGGAGCCTAGCCCCAGCCTCTGCATCAATTGATGCACACGGCTTTCTTTGTTAGAAAAGTTCAGAGTATGCGGTAATTTAAACGATTACAATCATGGATCGGCCAACATCGATACATGAATCAACCAAAGGAAAATGAGACACATAAAGAAACTATCCATTCGATAATTTACTAATATGTCGCCACCCAGTAGCCCGAAAAAAGCAGTCCCGAGCAACCGTCAGCATCAGGTTGCATCCAGAAGCCATGTGCCCCCGCTGCTCCTCCTGGAGAAGGAACACCCATAAGTGAATCCAGTGCGCGGCTCGCCGAATAACCTGCAAGAAATTGGTAGATTTATGTTTGTTAAAGACCATGTCATTCCGACTTGTCCATAAAAACCAACATAAAGCTGAGATACCAATATGTATTCGAACCTTATCACATTTGCTAATTTCATTTAACCAGTTACCAAACATATTATTAATACTATTTGGCGCGGGTATATTAAAAGCAAAACACACCATACGAGCTAACACTATTCACAGTAGACTTTATCATTTTTATTTCTCTATCTGTAGATGAATTTTGGGCTGAATATTTTTTTAGAGTTGTAGATACAACCCGTAGGTATGTTGTATAGAAGTTTCAGATTTTTTTGCAATTTGTACAAATAAATTTTGTTAGCTGATTCTATGATCTGACCTAATGGAGGTCTTCCCCGTAGAGCCGCACGCCCACCTTCGTCAACCGCCGCACCATCCTCTTCCACTACCCGTATCATCAGCAGGACAGGCACAGCCGCAACCTGCAGGCCATCCCTGCCGCGCTACCTCCACGCACATCATCCGCTATGGAGACAGCCAGCAGCACCACTATCGGCCTGAGCCGACCACCGCGACCAACGGGTCGCCATACTGCAGGGCCACACAGCAGCGCCGCCCCAGGATGCAATAATTCTGTTGGATGTGGTTGAGCTAGCATTGTCGGAGTTGTTTGGGCGTTTCAGAGGAGTTGTGTGAGGTAGTATTGCTGGAACTGTGTGACCCTTTCTTATGTTACCCGCCAGCAAGTTTTCTCAGGCTTAAACATGAATTTTCGATGTCTCGTATTCCCGTGGAATTCTAACAGTATGACTGTATGAGAAGCCATTTTTTTTTGCTAGACCAAGCATACATATGTATCATCTATCTCTGTATTCACTTGGAGGACTCCAGAGTGAGCTTAGATTTCTGGCCGGCAAAATAGCACAGACACAATCGTATCTGCATGGTCGTATATATATGGGGTAAATCCCTTATCCTCTCCACCAACCAAATGGCAGCACTCTTAGAGTATCTCCAGCCGTCTCCCCGGAAAGGTCACTAGGACTTTTTTTTTCTTCATCTGGATGGACGAAAACGGTCCAGCCGCGTCCCCAGTTCCTCATTTTCGTCCGGATTTGGTCTTTCATCCATCCGGTGAACCCATGTCAACCCCGCCCCCCGGGAGCGCTCGGGGACTCCGGACGAGAGAAAAGCGCGGGAATCGTCTGGTGGCCCCGACTTATCGGCGACAAAGGTTGATCGTCGTCCTCGTTGCATCGTCTTTCCGAGATACGGCACGCGTGCGTTTGGGGAAAAAATTTAGAAGAAATTTGTACTTCTATGTTCAGAAAAACATAAAAAATACATATAAAAACTTTGAAACAAAATTAAACTACTTTTTCTTCCTAGATGGCCCCGCCTCGTCATCCTCACGGTGACCCTTCCGGCTAGTCACCTCCTCCGAAGAGCCGGTGTCCTTCGACGTGTCGGAGGAAGTTGTGTCCTCATCGTCGTTGAAGGTGCTCGCCGGTTGCGCCTGCGCCTTCGCCCGGACCGCCGCGTCAGCCTCTTCGTCATCGTCGTCGTCGTCGTCGTCCTCCTCCTCCTCAGCCTCTTCCTCGGCCCGCTCCTCGGCCTCTTCGTCCTCCTCCTTGTCGGCATCCCATTCCTCCTCGCTGCCCGGCGGCGGGGAATCGTCGCTGCTAGACGTTGCAGCTCGGTCCCACCAATGGCGCCATCCATGCGATTTCCCCTCGCTGTCGGTGTCCGACGGCAAAGAGAGATTGCTCATGCTGACAGAGGATGGTGAGGAGAGAAGAGATGAATGGCGTCGGCCGTCGAAAACCGTATATGTAGGTCTATCGACAAAGAGAGCGGCGGTTGCTCTTCCGCGGAGTTCGTGCTCCATTACGACGGTTCTCGCGTCGAGGCCACTGCGACGGTTCCCGACGAGGCGTTTGGGCTCCCCAGACCACTTCGCGGACCATTAACGGCGGTTCAATGCGTCGAGGCCACTCCGACGGTTCCCCTTCCCGGCGACTGCACCGTCGCTATCTACGCGGTGGGTGAGCGTCAGCAGGCGACCATGGGCTCACCAATGGAAAAATGGGCCTCTCCAGACCAAAAAAAAAATACATCCATCCGGCGCAAAATAGCGCCAGATTTTGGCCTGGGGAGCCCAACGGCTGGAGATGCTCTTAGATGATGCGCACAACTAAATGTCCAAATTAGTGTGACATCCAGTAAATTGGCTTGCGAAGAAAAAAACAAAAAGTAATGACCGGTCTTAGCACGACTACCCAACGTAAATAAGGTAGTGCCTTTTTCTCCGGGTAAATATAAAGGTAGTGTTGCCTAAGGAGGCTGCATTTCTTGTTTTTTCATGCAGTAGCAAAGGATCGCAGCTCCACTAAGCATGAGGGCAATCCATGATCCAACCATATGTTCTACACTTTTAGGTGAGGAAAATGATGCCGCAAGCTGGGGCGGTGCCGGTAAGTGGTGAGCAACAACGGAGCTGCAAAGGTTGGGCTGCCCTGCTGCGTGCAGTGAGCAGTGAGCAGTGAAGCTGCAAAGAAGGGGTCGTTGTGCGGCGGCGATGGAGCTGCAAAGGAAGAGCGGCGGTGATGCGGAAGGTGGGCATCAGAGCTGCAAAGAAAGGGCATGCTGTTGCAAATGTCGTGTGTGTGCCACTGCCACGATTTTTCTCTACGGTGGAGCTGCGATGTCACCATAGTGTAAATATTTTGTCATAATTGTCTATGATATTGCTACTTTAGTACATAACATTCAAAATCGAGATTTTAGCTAAAAATAGAGATGTATCAACCAGGGAAGCCGAAGGAGGGCTCCTAGCCTTCCAAGGAATATCAGTGCTCCCCTTCATATGCTCCTGATTTTTAAAATGATTTTTGAACATATTTCGAAATAGTGAAAAAATCCAACAAAAAATACCACACGTACATTTCAATGCTCTATGTGCTCGCAAAGTTGTTTCGCAAAAAGTCAATATTTTATATGTCTTCTTTTTTACACAGAACATAAAAAATATCGATTTTTCGCGAAACTTGGCGTACACATATAAAATTTTGACATGTAAGCATGGGGTTTTTGTTCAGAATTTTCTTGATAATTCAAAAGGCATTTTCCAGTATCAGGAGCATGTGCACCCCTGATCAAAATTGGTTTTCCGAAAAAGGGGCGACATGATTCTTTTTGCGTGCCGTCTGCAGCTGGGCCCCATCTCCCCGCCCTAGCCGGCTCGCAAAACACGCCGCAGGACCCACATGTCCCCGAAACACGATTTCGCTTCGTGTTGCAACGCCGGACCCAGCTGTCATTGGAACATTTCGGGAAAGCAGGCTACCCGCCAAACAGCCGTCCCTATCTAAATCCACGCAAACCCCACTTCACTCCACCCCATCCCATCCCATCCGCCTCCCACTGCCCATCCCCCGCCGCCGCCGCCGCGCCGCCGCAAAACCCTAAACCCCCTGCGCCGCCGCAGATGGCGTACCTCTACGACGACGGCGTCCCGGCGTCGCTCATCTTCCGGCGGGGCTACTCCTACACCTACAACGACCTCATCCTGCACCCGGGCCTCATCAACTTCCCCGCCGACGCCGTCGACCTCTCCACCCGCCTCTCCCGCAACATCCACCTCTCCACCCCCTGCGTCGCCTCCCCGATGGACACCGTCTCCGAGGCCGCCATGGCCGTCGCCATGGCGGCCCTCGGCGCCGTCGCCGTCGTCCACTGCAACACCGACGCCCACATCCAGGCCGCCATCGTCCGCGCCGCCAAGTCCCGCCGCCTCCCCTTCGTCTCCTCCGTGCCCATCTTCTCCCTCGCGTCCGCCCCATCCCTCGCCGACTTCGCGGGCCACGACTACGCGCTCGTCACCGAGGCCGGGGACTCCCTCTCCAAGCTCGTCGGCGTCGCGGTCGCCGCCGACGCCGCCAACCCATCCGCCCAACTATCCGACTACATGCGCCCTGCACCGCGCTCCGCATCGTCGTCCTTCGATTTCGAGCAGGCGGCGGCCTTCCTCGCCGACGAGGGCCTCGACTACGCCCCTCTCCTCTCCGACGAGGGCGAGGCAATCGACATCATCACCTCCAAGGACGTCGAGCGCATCCGGAGCTACCCGAAGCTAGGCAAGCCGTCTCTCGGCGCAGACGGGAAATTCATAGTCGCAGCCTCGATTGGAACCCGCGAGGATGACAAGCGGAGGCTGGAGCAGCTGGTGAAGGCCGGGGCCAACGCTATCGTCATCGATAGCTCGCAGGGGAACTCCACCTACCAGATTGACATGATCAAGTATGCCAAGAAGATGTTTCCGCAGGTGGATGTGATTGGAGGCAACGTCGTGACGATTGCGCAGGCGCAGAATTTGATCGCTTCTGGAGTCGATGGCCTGCGTGTTGGAATGGGCTCTGGATCAATCTGCACCACCCAGGAGGTCTGTGCTGTGGGCAGAGGACAGGTATATATTTCTTCTCGTAAACTCCTGCTCCCTTAATAGTTAATACTAGTTTAACCTCATCTTGTTCGCTGTGGAGTTAGTGTCTTGTGTTGTCTATCAGCTTGCATCCTCTGCCAGCATGTGTCTTATAAACATTCATATCATTGTTTAGAATTAAATATGTAAAGAATCCTGATAGGTTAATAGAAATTTTAAAAAACCTCTGCTATAGTCTACATCCATGTCAAACATATAATTTTGATTGCTCTCAAGGTTATAATTTCAAGTAATTATCAAGTTGTTCAATCTTGTAGCACTATTGCTGTATGAGGCCTTGAAAGTGGCTTCGCCAAAACGTAAGTATATTATTATATGCCAAAAGAATTGAGTTCAAGTTCTACCACTAAATCAGCTCTCTGAACTGCTTATTTCACATAAGTGTTGTATAAAACAATGCCACCCCCTTACATGCATTTGCAAGTTGCAACAGCACAGGAACTAATATGGATGTCTTGTATACCATACTGTCTGAAGACACAACGTATCAGTTGTTTTTTTCAAACTTAATATGTCAACTTCGCGGGGGCCAGAGTCCGAATATGCATTTGAAACTCTTATGAGTTTGGGGATATTGAAAAAAATGAAGAATTGTATTTATCATAATATCATTAGATTTTGTAGCCACTCTTCCCATTTTTCAATTGTGAGTAGCATGTTGTGTTGTTTATGGGACCTGATACAGTGCTTGTTTTATTCTATTCTTCACAGCTACAGTTAATCTGGTTTAAATGGTACAGTATATTGCTCCATATGCTCCCACATAGGCTCACAGTCTGGCTAGTCAATGATAGGAAGTAATTTTTTATGTTCTGTGTCAAATGGCTGCATAGGCATTTGATGTCAGCACACTGTAGAAGAGATGCTAACAATTTTGACGCTTACTTATGTTCTGGCTTGACAGGCCACTGCAGTGTACAAGGTTGCATCGTATGCCAATGATCAGAATGTGCCAGTTATTGCTGATGGTGGAATTTCATTCTCCGGGCATATTGTGAAGGCTTTGGCACTGGGGGCATCAACTGTGATGATGGGCAGTTTCTTGGCTGGCAGCCATGAAGCTCCCGGGGCCTACGAATACAAGGTATACATATTGATATATTTCTTGCCTGAACACAGGGTTAAGTTTGAATATCATGTAGTGATGCCTGCCCAAGTCCACACATCTATATATTAGATATTAAGTTTATACTTCTGATGAATACCACACACCATGAATATGCAAATATACATCCTTTTGACCACTGCAATTAAAAAGATCTGTTATTGCCCACATAATAGCTCAGTACTCCAGTCTACTTAGATGTCAAGAAATCTGACCAAACAGTGTCATTTGTTACTTCGAATGTTCTGCTAGGATGGCCACCGAGTAAAAAAATACAGAGGCATGGGCTCACTTGAAGCCATGACAAAGGGGAGCGATGCAAGGTACCTTGGTGATACTCTGAAGCTTAAAGTTGCCCAGGGAGTCGTTGGGACTGTTGCTGACAAAGGTTCTGTGCTGAGATTGATTCCGTATACAATGCAAGCTGTTAAGCAAGGATTCCAAGATCTTGGTGCATCCTCTTTGCAGTCAGCTCATGATCTTTTACGAGCGGATACTCTTAGAATGGAGGTACTTTCTATCTGGGTTACATATTTGCTCTTTACTTCATTTCGATTTGTGATTTTGAGCGGTTCATAATATGAGTACCTAAGATTGGATAAGTAGCTTTGTTGATAAAACTACTTTTATAGATAATGGACATAAATAGTTGATTTTGGAATGGGAATTAACTAACATTAAAATCCAATATATCTTGGTTTCACTTTGGTGTGCATTGACTCTGCCTTCTTCATGTGTAGTATTCAACGATCACTTGCGAACTGCTAAGTTAAATATATTGTTTTTGTTAAATGTTATTAACACAGTGATTCTACAGGAATGCTATTCTGCATTGAAAGATTAAATTTGCTTGCTTAATTTTTCAGCTGTAGAGTAATCTATTTTAGGTTATGTACCCGTTGAATTAATAACTGTGGTATGAAAATCTGTCACTGAATCTAGTTTAAGGTGATTGTTGTTTATTGTGGCTTATACAGTTTTGTGGCATTGGCTGCCCTTCCAAAGTTTTACTTTTTAAAATAATTTTTCGTGGTGATTCTTCATGAATCTCTTGCCGGTACAGATTGCATGAATCTTTATTCTGTCATCATGAGCAGTTATATAGCATACAGCTTCATGTACATATTCAATGTTTTGAGGGATTCTGGATACTTTAAGGTTTATGCTACTCTGTATTAGATATGCACTGCCAAGCATTTTTTAAATTTGCAATGCAAATTCAGCTTTCTTTTACCACTGTGCTTAGCTGGTTACTCTTCTTTTCCATCTCATGGCACATTTGACTTCATCTGTTGACAAAGTAGTCCCATTTAGATCTTATCTGTTCATTTGTCTTGCCGAATATAGGTAGCATCAGTTCACATGAAGAACCTAAATCACACATCACAATTCACTTAGAATTGTTCTCATATATTACACACATTACCGAACAACAAGTCAAGTGTCATATCTGCTCATAGCTGTGTAGTGCCAAAATTACTTCTGAAATTCCCTGAAGATGCTTATATTGATAGATTGCATACATAATTAATACTATCTCAAAGTAGTGAAATACTCTGTCAAGAGGTTTGAATGGCCTGTTTGGAACCTCAATTTGTGCTTCTATCTCCCAACTGAAAATTAGGGAATTGACAACAGAACTGATTCAGTCTTTGCTGATCTTCCTTACCAGGTGAGGACAGGCGCTGCTCAAGTCGAGGGAGGGATCCATGGACTAATGTCATACGAGAAGAAACCATTCTAGTTCCTCCTGTCCGTTTACCATTGCAATGGTTGTAACATGGGCATCATTCTGTATCTGCCATTACAGTGGTTGAAACATTGGGCATCATTCTCTGTACCATTACAATGTGTGATTGAACCAATAAAACAGTGCTTCTCTGTTTGCTATTTCCTGAGAGAAAAACTGTCAATTCGGTGCTTTCTTTTCGTGACAGAAAGTTCAGCTTATGATTTCAGCTACTTCGGCTCTAGAACTCATCGTATGGTTGCAACTTTTGTTTCCCGATCGGGGCCAACTCCGCGGTGCTGAAAGCGAGATGCATATGGATGCAGTTGCGCCCGTGTGTGGTTGGTGCTGGTGAATGGTCTGTGTCGTTTCTCCGAAGCAACAGCTACATGCTTTGACATCCAGTCCACTACATTTGTGGCTCCACTCTCAACAGCTACAGCCGTTCGGGTACACTGATTGGATTACTAGTGAAGCGTCGCTGTCCCCTTCATAAAGTTGTAGACCAGCTTGTTCTGCTAGCTTATCCAGGTGCTCTTCCGTTAGTTCTCTCGTCTTGATTACACACTCAAACTGATTTTCATCTAAAATATTGAGTGCCCGTTCATATTCTGTTCAATAATCAACGGTACCCACTTGGGCAAGGACAGATCAGAGAACCTTCGCTTTACCTCTTAATGAAAAAGGGGGAAAAAGTGGACTATCTTGCACTAAATAGTTGCCATTGGTGCTCAACGAGATTATTATGGAGTTGGGTATGAGTGCCCCTGTTTATGAGTGCCCTTGTTTCAGTATGCCGGTAAGTCTCGAAACCTTGGATCGCCGGGTTCCTTTGGGTTTGATAAGGTTGACAGCATTATCGAGAAAAATTCCAAGGCATCTCCACTAGCAATCCTAGCAAATAGATGAGATCTCTCCAAAAACATTGATGCCATTAAGAGATCCGGGTAGCCCAAAGAAACAATACCAAATCCACCGGTCCTCCGATACCACAACTTCAAGCATAATAGTTGGATCACGATGATGATCGGAGTATTGCTCGTGCCAAGCTGCAAGGTAGTTATTCCACCTTCAGTGTATGCATTCCACACTCCCAAGCATACGTGGCCATCATGTTTTTATTTTGTTATTTTTGCGCCATTAATCCTTTTGTTTCCTCCCCGTTGGGAGCTCGAAGGTATCGACACGAAAAACCTGGATCAAAATTTTGCCATAGCACACACTTGAGCGAGATATCTTTGCCAATTCGAATATTCTCGTCGGTGTAATCACGTGGATGACATATGCAATCATCCTCATCGCGGCCAATATCTTTTGGTACATACCAAATCCTAATAGAGACATGCGACATTTCTGACGGTAGTTTGCCTTGCAAGCTTCCACTATTTTGAAAAATATCTCTGTACGCATTCAATAACGCCTCCGAAAGAGATGAGCCGCGTAGGTGCAAACTTTTTTGAAGTAATATTTCGTAAACATGGCTTGGTTGAGAGCGCGATTGCGAGGAATGCAAAGACGACCAACCATCGAGCCTTGGCGCTTTCGTTTCTTTCCGTCCTTGTGCTCCTTCATGATGGCTAACAAGATGAGGTTCACGACATCGTCGTTGCGAAGGAAATCTTCGATGTCGGAATCAGCCGATTATGATGTGTCCTCGAGCAAAAATCACGTTGCGGCCAGGTTTATCTACAATCAAAAAATTTAAGCTCACAAACACCTCAATCTGAAAAAATGACCTGGATTTACCCTAAACTTACATTCGAAACAGTGATGGGGTGGACGCGTGCTGACGCCGAATTGAGATGGGCACGGCGGGGACGAGCGGGCAAATCGGTAGTCGACTTGATTTGAGAGTGATGGTGGTGGCGGAGACAGTCACACCCCTATCGATTCAAGCTTTCACATTGCCTTCGAGTTCGAAAACATGTCCATGGCGACAACGCGGTTGATGTGGCAGGCGGGACGAAAGTAATCGATTTGCAGTAGGTGTACTAATCCCTCCATTTTTATTTCCCCTGCGTTTTGGCTTCAGTCAAAGTCAAGAAACTTGAAGTTTAACTAAGGATGTAACAAAAAATATCAACATCCACGATTACATATTTATATAATATAAAAGTACATTCCAAGATGATTCTACTAGTACCAATTTTATAATTTAGATAAATTTTGTGTTTGGCCAAAGAATCAATTTCCTGGCCGTGACTAGGGAAACGGCCCTACATGCCCCGGCCTCCGTGTCAGCTCGCTCTCGTCCCCATCCACAAATCCCACCAGCTGACTGCTGACTCCGCCAGGTGGCTCCAACGCCGGTGACACGCCCACTGACAGCTACGCCACAGCGAACTGGTGCGCGGGCCCCAGCCGTCGGTGGTCGATCCCATCCGCTCGCCGTGGACGTTGGGGCCACGGCTCTGTTGCCAGCCTGTCACAGTGGGCCCCAGCTTCCCTCCACGGCTCACTGCAACCGGGTCCCACCAGAACCACACGGGGTCCCCAACCACCAAGCGGTCCCGGAGCCCGAACGGAGCGGTCGGGTCTCGCCCGTATAAAGACGACGGAAAATCCCCCCACATCCCCCATTTCGAATTCCAAATTTCCAAATCCCCCACCCCGCACCCACCTCCACCACCGCCACCACCGGCACCGGCGGCGACGATGAGGGAGATCCTCCACATCCAGGGCGGGCAGTGCGGGAACCAGATCGGGGCCAAGTTCTGGGAGGTGATCTGCGACGAGCACGGGATCGACGCCACGGGCCGCTACGCGGGGGACTCGGACCTGCAGCTCGAGCGGATCAACGTCTACTACAACGAGGCCAGCGGCGGGCGGTTCGTGCCCCGCGCCGTCCTCATGGACCTCGAGCCCGGCACCATGGACTCGCTGCGCTCCGGCCCCTTCGGCCAGATCTTCCGCCCCGACAACTTCGTCTTCGGCCAGTCCGGCGCAGGGAACAACTGGGCCAAGGGACACTACACCGAGGGCGCCGAGCTCATCGACTCCGTCCTCGACGTCGTCCGCAAGGAGGCCGAGAACTGCGACTGCCTACAGGGTAAATGATTACACCGTCCCGTGCGTCTCCTCTATTATCTCCGTCGTATTTATGGGCATTTCTGCTAGGGATTGGTGGTGGTTTGGGTCCGATCTGGGCTCACCCGTTCATCAAATAGTTAGATCCAGCCCCGATTTAGGTTACGATGGCCGTCTGTTTGGCATTTATGCCAGGTGCAGTTTGGCATTTATGCTAGGTGCTGTTTCTGCTAGTATAATTGTTGAATTATTCTCATCAATTAGTTTCAATTGCTGAGCGCTGTTATCATTAATTTGTTATCTAGCACGATATTTTTTCTTCAGAGCGGTGGTACCATATAAGCTGTCCTGTTACTATCTGGTCTGTTTGTGATTACTTTCTGCATGCTGGCTGCATAGCGATGGAACTTGAAGGGATCATGCGCTTATGCTAGCGAAAATTAGTTTCAATGAGATGGTGCTTTTCCGGGTTACACCTAGCTTCACCAACAGAAACTGTTGGCAGGACTGGTATTTTATTAGTATACACGCTGTTGGGTTTGCCTGCATGAGGTAACAGCTGGACTGGATTGTATTTGGTCAATGCTAGATAAGATTTTGAAACACTAAATTAAAAACGGTGTAATAGCTGGAATGGATTGCATTTGGTCAATGTTAGTAGATAAAATGGGGACCTTATCTTCCTGATGAATAAGTAACTGCTGAAGTTCATAATGGAACACCTAGCTTCACCAATAGAACTGTCGGTAGGGATGATATTTCTATAAATGTAGGCACTGTTGGATTCACCTGCACGAGGTTCCATATTGAACCTGGTAATGGCCTGTTAAAAAACTGAATAAAAAACTGTGTAATAGCTGGGATTGCATTATTTGGTCAAGTTAGGTGAAATGAAGTCCTTATCTTCCTGATTAATAAATAAATGCTCAACTTCATTGCTTTGGCAATACCTATGGTTGTCTTTGTGCACTATTTAATATATGCAGACCCTATTAATTTGTTTTTTTTGCCATGCCTGTTGTGACTTGTTTTCTCACACACTTGTTTCCTGGAGCACATGGTGTGTTTATAAACTGCTATCTGTTTGCCCCCTTTGGGTGTTGATGCATCGTGTGAACTTATTTTTTTTGCAGTTCAGCGCATATTTCTGTTTTGCATCTGCATTGCTACTTGGATATGTGCATAATATTATGGCTTTATTTGCTGAACTTGCAGGATTCCAAGTTTGCCATTCTTTGGGAGGAGGCACTGGATCTGGCATGGGCACCCTTCTTATTTCTAAGATTAGGGAGGAGTACCCTGATAGAATGATGTTGACCTTCTCTGTCTTCCCATCACCAAAGGTCTCAGATACCGTCGTGGAGCCATACAATGCTACACTTTCTGTTCACCAACTTGTTGAGAATGCTGATGAATGTATGGTGCTTGACAATGAAGCTCTGTATGACATATGCTTCCGCACACTAAAGCTCGCCACCCCTTCCTGTAAGTTGTTAAGCTACCTTTGGTCTCTACTTTTCTGTTGTGTCACTGAAATTCTATTTGGAGAAGATTGTGTTCAGATAAATATCAGGCACTAATGGTTTTGTTCTAACAATGCAGTTGGTGACCTCAACCATCTTATCTCTGCTACCATGAGCGGTGTTACGTGCTGCCTGAGGTTCCCTGGACAACTCAACTCTGATCTTCGCAAGCTCGCTGTCAATCTCATTCCATTCCCCCGCCTCCACTTCTTCATGGTTGGCTTTGCACCGCTGACGTCACGCGGATCACAGATGTATCGTGCTCTCACAGTTCCTGAGCTGACTCAGCAAATGTGGGATGCCAAGAACATGATGTGTGCTGCTGACCCTCGCCATGGGCGCTACCTCACCGCTTCTGCCTGTTTCCGCGGGAAGATGAGCACCAAGGAAGTGGATGAGCAGATGCTCAATGTCCAGAACAAGAACTCCTCGTACTTTGTTGAGTGGATCCCCAACAACGTCAAGTCCAGCGTGTGTGACATGCCTCCCAGGGGGCTGAAGATGGCAGGCACCTTTGTGGGGAACTCCACCTCTATCCAGGAGATGTTCCGCAGGGTCAGCGAGCAGTTCACTGCCATGTTCAGGAGGAAGGCTTTCTTGCACTGGTACACTGGCGAGGGCATGGACGAGATGGAGTTCACCGAGGCCGAGAGCAACATGAACGACCTGGTTGCCGAGTACCAGCAGTACCAGGACGCGACAGCCGAGGAGGAGTACGACGAGGAGGAAGAGGAAGGCGTGGCGGAGTAGCGCTGTTGCCCCAGTCATGTATATCCCCTCTTCAGGTCTATCCAGGTCGTGTCCCAGTTGAGAGTTTATGGTGATGTGTTCTCCGTGGCTTCGATGAGTTGAGGTTGCATTTGCGCTTTGTCTTGTAATTTGCTAAGGTATTAGTACGTCGTAGTCTGTTTTGTTTTTCATTCTTGGGGTCAATCATAGATGATTGCCTGAACCGTTGAGTGCTCTCCTCGAGCTAGTCAGTCACCTGTAAGTTCTGACAAGTATTGGTAGTCGTTCTATTTGGCAAAAAAAGTGTTCCTAGTGGTTTCTTATCTTTGCAAAGCTTTCGTGTCGCTATCCTTTTCATTTCACATTGTGGACATTGTACGCTCGGTTGGTGGCTCATGCATAGTACTCTCTTATGAGTGATATCCAACTGTAACCCCGTCTGCTGGTTGTAGGTTGCAGATCTCCTCGTTGTCAGGATTGCTCATTCCAGTGCCTTGAATTTGAAAGAACTGGAATCTTGGAACTACTGACTGGCGTCGCTGCTCCGAACCCATGTCTGGAGTTTTGGCGCTTAAATTTGCTGAAGCACCGGCACACGCAGTCCTGTCTTCTTGCGCGCGAAGAGGAATACATTTCTGTGATCTTCAGCTCTGATTGCCTGTCCCTCATGCAACACACAAACATATTCCATCTATCATGACCCATAGCAAAGTAACAGCTATGCACATATATTACATGTATGATAATAATTGATTCGTGAATGGCCCACAAATGGAAATTTTATAAGGCGGTGCATACTATATGAATAGGTAATTACATATCCACTTTGCCCTTTGGTTAGGCCGAGCAATTAAACATTGACCTATTTTAGGCCAATTGCAGCATATGAAGAGTTTGCCTCCGGTAACCAAAAAATTCTCTTCTAAGTTTAGCAAGAGAGCCAAGAACCTCTGCATTAGTCTAACAAAGGCAGTGTGAACTTCCTTAGGGCATGTTCATTGGTTTAGACATCAGCAGTCTACATTCTACAATACATATCCATGTCATGTATCGATAGCACTTCAGACTCATCTTAGAACGGCGTCTTTTCAGCTGTCTGCATAGGCTCACACGATTGCATGAAACAGTATAAAATTCTTCTAATTTCTAATGTAGCCATGGGTCCAGGGAAAAGATGATGGGAGCGCGGATTTGCTTTTGGGGTCACAAGTGCCGACGACATACGTACAATGGCAGAAGAGCCGTCGTTAGCCAACGAGTTTCACGCTAATCGCCCGTTTGTAGATCGTAGATCTGCAGACGACCCTTGCAATTTCTCTTCTTCCATTCCCTCCAAATCATCTAGGTGACACCTTTTTACAGGCAGCTGATGTGGACCATTGTACATGTCCTTAGAGAAACCATACCGATGTCTCCCGTTCCTAAAACTATCTGTTGTTAATCTTCCCGGGACTTCTATTTCTAGACCACTTGATAGTAAATTTCCTTGTTGCAAATACTCTCTCATGCTGCCCTACACAACTTGGCACTATTCTATCCTTGACTGCTTGGTCTATTTTCCGAAGGTTTTAGTTGCTAGCTACATTTATCATAAAAGTTTCTGCTATTCGATACACAATGTATAATCATAAGAAAGAAGAGTTAAGGGAGCAGATATTTATAGAGATGCAAGGTCAGAGCTCGCAAGATGTGCCGATAATACGGTATGGATTAATGGAGCTGGAAGTTCGTCGGGTTACGAGTGGTCCGACCTTGTGAGTTTTGAATGCATGTGAAGATGACGGCTGCTCAATCACCACGTGCTACTCAACCACTACTCATTATACTTGCTTGAGTTCAATTTTGTCATATATACATGACCAACTCCTTATAACCTATCAGTTTCATATACAAGTCTTTTTCATCTTCAGGGCTCGTGGCTGATTAATCTGCTGAGATAGCAACAACACATTCCAGTCACGATCCCTCATCCAATATAGCTATGTTTGATGACATTATCGAGGTACTCAGCCTGGTCCATGAACCACAGAGTACTTCAGTTCAGATAGATGCAAGATAAAATGCACTCATTCATTTGGAATGTGATGCACTGGGAAAATATTAACTAGACAACAAACGGTTGCAGCAGAAGTAGGAGTGCAAGCAGGCTGGATCGATCAAGTACCGTTGAGCCGGAGAAGAAAAGACCGTGTCACATAACTAGGCTTGAGTATGCCTGCTACAACCGCACTGAATGATGTTCGACACAACCAAATTAATCTACGTATATACTAGGCCATGGACCGGTTGTTTTGATCAATTAGATTTATTGAGGCCTTAAATTCCTAGCATTAGTTGGTCCATTAGCTCGATTTGGCCAAGATTACTCCGGTCGGGCCGTCCTTCAATTGCTGTCACTGTCCACCACTGGTACATAGATAACCAACACAACCAGCATTGCATGATCAGACATGAAAGTGTCATGCATGTCTATATATAATTCTACAATATTTTGACACTTTTAGTAGTTTCAAATCCTTATATGTCAAAAACTATCTAACTTGATTTTCCTTGGACCTACAAATTTCTATTTTTCATCTGCATTGCTGTTTGCATCTGTGAATAATAGCATGGCTTCAATTGCTTTAATCTTCCATGGACACCGTCGTGGAGCCATACAATGCTACACTTTCTGTCAACCAACTTGTTGAGAATGCTGATGAACAAAAGCTACCTTTGGTCTCAACTTTTCTGTTGTACCACTGAAATTATATATCAAGTAGTTTATTTTTTTCCGAAATGGGTTGCCCGAGCCTCTGCATCGAAATGATGCATACGACCACTTTTATTAAACTTAAAACGAATCCAGTTTTACACACGAACATCTAAAAACCTTATTACAAATCATGGATCACAGAGGATCTTAAGATGAGCCACCTAAAAAATATAAGAGACATGAAGGAGTCTCTCCCTTTCTTTGACACTGTCATCCTTACTTGATTAAAATCACATCTCAAAAAAATATGTACCACAGGTTAGAGGCTCCCAAAAGGTGCACAAATCTCCTAGTTTGTATAGATACATGAACTCAGTCTGAGATTAGTCGTACAGTAACAAAAGGGTTTAGTTCCCGCTTTTGGAAACGAGGACGTGAACTGTAGTTTTTAGGCCAACACATCCTGAGCAAAAATGCTTGGACATTCCTTGTGACATGTGGATTGCTTTAGCAATAACCTAGTAGCCTCTCTAATCACATGTCATGTTAGTGCGGCAGATCCGTGGATGAATTGGGAATGTCTGCAGACTCGTTCTGATATTTTGCTTGTTTCAGAGTCGGTTAGTACTTTGCCTGCTCAAGGTCTTCAGATGTCAATTTTGCACCGTTCTTTGAGGTTCCAGATCAGCTCATGGGTTTTCACTTCTGGTGCCCCTGCTGCTGGATGTTACTAATGGTGTGATTACACGGAGATACGAGTACGACATTCACAACACTTTCTGTAAACATCGTATCTAGCAACCAGTGTTACCGGTGCTCCCGTTGCCTACCATTCCTAACACTCTGTACAATTCTCCAAGCAACGTGATCGAGTGGTATTATTAGAGTATACCATTACAATTCCTGAGAAGGTAGCACCAAATGCCCTATTTATATAAGAAGTGTGACATCATGGAAATATATATGAAGAGTCTACATTAATGCAGAAGTTTTCCCGTGTTCCGGGAGTTGGCATATGCACTTACTTCATTTATTATGTTTGAAACCTTGAATTCTTAGATAAAGTAAGTTTGGAAGTTTTGGAAGGAAGATTAAATGTATGGATTGCATCTACATAGACAGAAAAGTAAAACGTGAGGTTGCAAAAGTACAGACACTACATGTCTATCACAATACCATGCAAAGTTCAAATGGAAAAGTACTAACAGGGTTTTACTTTGGAGAAGTCTAGGGAATTCATGAGTCTCTCCTTTTGTTTGACACCATCAATACTTCACTAAAATCTCATCTCAAACAAATCTGTACCACACCATCTTCTTCTCTTTTCACGTAATATCATGAGAGTTTGGGAGAAAAGGAATGTCACAACTCATCAAACAACTATTCCCTCCATGCATCAATATAAGACGTTTTAGCTACTTTTGAAGTAGACTAGATACATAGGCTATATACAAACTAAAGTGGATGAACAAGTAAAATGCCTCAAATCTTACATATCCCAAACAAAGGGAGTACTATCCAATCAAAAAGTTGCTAGAAATAAGAGCAGAGCAATTCATTCTTCATTAACACCATTCGTAGACAACCAAGAAACTGATCGTCCGTTGAAGACATACAGTAGATGGGTCATCCTGTTGCCATTTTAACATAATGATTACATGCAGCTATGGACGTACAGTACAAAACAGATACTACGTACAAATTAAATATGGACAAGGAAGTTCATGGTGGTCCCTAGAAGTGAAACCCTTTTTTCTTTCCTCTATCCATGTATCCATCACCATCCTCCCGTGTCCCTTTCCTCTATCCTCTACTCTCTCCCTTTCTACGGAATGCAGCACGATAATTTTTTTTCAGAGTTCAGGTTGGTGGTAGAATAGAAGTTGTCCTGTTACTGTTTGGCCTGTTTGTGATTACTGCTCTGCATGCTGGCTGCATAGCGATGGAACTTGAAGGGATCATGGCCGTATCCCAGTGAAAATTAATTTCAATGAGATGGTCTGATTATTGCATGCTTTTCTGGATTACACCTAGCTTCGCCAATAGAAACTGTCGGCAGGACAGGTATTTTATTAGTGTACACGCTGTTGGATTTGCCTGCATGAGGCAACAGCTGGACTGTATTGTATTTGGTCAACTCTAGATAAGATTTTGAAACACTAAATTAAAAACGGTGTAATAGCTGTACTGGATTGCATTTGGTCAATGTTAGATGAAATGGAGACCGTATCTTCCTGATGAATAAAGAACTGCTGAACTTCATAATGGAACACCTAGCTTCACCAATAGAACTATCGGTAGGGATGGTATTTTATAAGGCTGCTCAGACTGCTCATAGTGAGAATAACTTAGCTAGTAACATCACACAACCCAAGATATTTTGGTGACATGGCATGGCAATGAATGAAGAAAGAGAGTGGGGTGGTAACTAGCTATGTTACCATAACATCACACACCCCAAGACAAGTTGAGTCTATACCATAGTAAATGACGCAATGCATGACACCACATATAAGTTACTACCCACTATGGAGGTAGTAACTTAGACTAGTAACATATGTCATGTTACTAGTCTAAGTTACTCCCCACTATGACTAGCCTCATAGTGGGGAGTAACTTAGACTAGTAACATATGACATGTTACTAGTCTAGGTTACTACCTTCATAGTGGGTAGTAACTTATATGTGGTGTCATGCATTGTGTCATTTATTATGTTGTAGACTCATTTTGTCTTGGGGTGTGTGATGTTATGGTAACATACTCCGTAGCTAGTTACCACCTCACTCTTTTTTTTCATTTATTCGCATGCCATGTCACCAAAATGCCTTGAGATGTGTGATGTTACTAGCTATGTTACTCCCACTATGAGCAGTCTAAAATGTAGCAGTGTTGGATTTGCGTGCACGAGGTTCCATTTTGCACCTGGTATTGCCCTGTTAAAAAACGTCATAGCTGGGGACTGGATTATTTGGTCAAGCTAGGTGAAATGAAGTCCTTATCTTCCTGATGAATGAATAAATAAATGCTCAACTTCATTGCTTTGGCAATACCTATATGGTTGTCTTTGTGGACTATTTAATATATGCAGACCCTATTAATTTGTTTTTATTGCCATGCCTGTTGTGACTTGTTTTCTCACACACTTGTTTCCTGGAGCACATGGTGGTGTTTATAAACTGCTATCTGTTTTTTCTCCTTTGTGTGTTGTTGCATCCTGTGAACCCTTTTTTTTTGCAGTTCAGCGCATATTTCTGTTTTGCATCTGCATTGCGACTTCGATATGTGAATAATATTATGGCTTTATTTGCTGAACTTGCAGGATTCCAAGTTTGCCATTCTTTGGGAGGAGGCACTGGATCTGGCATGGGCACCCTTCTTATTTCTAAGATTAGGGAGGAGTACCCGGATAGAATGATGTTGACCTTCTCTGTCTTCCCATCACCAAAGGTCTCAGATACCGTCGTGGAGCCATACAATGCTACACTTTCTGTTCACCAACTTGTTGAGAATGCTGATGAATGTATGGTGCTTGACAATGAGGCTCTGTATGACATATGCTTCCGCACACTAAAGCTCGCCACCCCTTCCTGTAAGTTGTTAAGCTACCTTTGGTCTCTACTTTTCTGTTGTGTCACTGAAATTCTATTTGGAGAAGATTGTGTTCAGATAAATATCAGGCACTAATGGTTTTGTTCTAACAATGCAGTTGGTGACCTCAACCATCTTATCTCTGCTACCATGAGCGGTGTTACGTGCTGCCTGAGGTTCCCTGGACAACTCAACTCTGATCTTCGCAAGCTCGCTGTCAATCTCATTCCATTCCCCCGCCTCCACTTCTTCATGGTTGGCTTTGCACCGCTGACGTCACGCGGATCACAGATGTATCGTGCTCTCACAGTTCCTGAGCTGACTCAGCAAATGTGGGATGCCAAGAACATGATGTGTGCTGCTGACCCCCGCCATGGGCGCTACCTCACCGCTTCTGCCTGTTTCCGCGGGAAGATGAGCACCAAGGAAGTGGATGAGCAGATGCTCAATGTCCAGAACAAGAACTCCTCGTACTTTGTTGAGTGGATCCCCAACAACGTCAAGTCCAGCGTGTGTGACATGCCTCCCAGGGGGCTGAAGATGGCAGGCACCTTTGTGGGGAACTCCACCTCTATCCAGGAGATGTTCCGCAGGGTCAGCGAGCAGTTCACTGCCATGTTCAGGAGGAAGGCTTTCTTGCACTGGTACACTGGCGAGGGCATGGACGAGATGGAGTTCACCGAGGCCGAGAGCAACATGAACGACCTGGTTGCCGAGTACCAGCAGTACCAGGACGCGACAGCCGAGGAGGAGTACGACGAGGAGGAAGAGGAAGGCGTGGCGGAGTAGCGCTGTTGCCCCAGTCATGTATATCCCCTCTTCAGGTCTATCCAGGTCGTGTCCCAGTTGAGAGTTTATGGTGATGTGTTCTCCGTGGCTTCGATGAGTTGAGGTTGCATTTGCGCTTTGTCTTGTAATTTGCTAAGGTATTAGTACGTCGTAGTCTGTTTTGTTTTTCATTCTTGGGGTCAATCATAGATGATTGCCTGAACCGTTGAGTGCTCTCCTCGAGCTAGTCAGTCACTTGTAAGTTCTGACAAGTATTGGTAGTCGTTCTATTTGGCAAAAAAAGTGTTCCTAGTGGTTTCTTATCTTTGCAAAGCTTTCGTGTCGCTATCCTTTTCATTTCATATTGTGGACATTGTACGCTCGGCTGGTGGCTCATGCATAGTACTCTCTTATGAGTGATATCCAACTGTAACCCCGTCTGCTGGTTGTAGGTTGCAGATCTCCTCGTTGTCAGGATTGCTCATTCCAGTGCCTTGAATTTGAAAGAACTGGAATCTTGGAACTGACTGGCGTCGCTGCTCCGAACCCATCTCTGGAGTTTCGGCGCTTAAATTTGCTGAAGCACCGGCACACACAGTCCTGTCTCTTCTTGCGTGCGAAGAGGAGTACAGTTCTGTGATCTTCAGCTCTGATTGCCTGTCCCTCATGCAACACATCGACACAAACATATTCTATCTATCATGACCCATAGTAAAGTAACAGCTATGTACATACTACCTCTGTCCATAAATAGATGCCAAAAGTTTATCTAAATTTAAATGTATCTAGCCACAATTTAGTGTATAGATACATCCGAATTTAGACAAATCTTTGGCATCTATTTATGGACGGAGGGAGTATATTACATGTATGATAATAATTGATTCGTGAATTGCCCACAAATGGAAATTTTATAAGGCGGTGCATACTATATGAATAGGTAATTACATATTCATTTTGCCCTTTGGTTAGGCCGAGCAATTAAACATTGACCTATTTTAGGCCAATTGCAGCATATGAAGAGTTTGCCTCCGGTAACCAAAAAATTCTCTTCTAAGTTTAGCAAGAGAGCCAAGAACCCCTGCATTAGTCAAACAAAGGCAGTGTGAACTTCCTTAGGGCATGTTCATTGGTTTAGAATCAACAGTCTACAATACATATCCACGTCATGTATCGATAGCACTTCAGACTCATCTTACAACGGTGTCTTTTCAGCTGTCTGCATAGGCTCACATGATTGCATGAAACAATATAAAATTCTTCTAATTTCTAATGTAGCCATGGGTCCAGGGAAAAGATGATGGGAGCGCGGATTTGCTTTTGGGGCCACAAGTGCCGACGGCATGCGTTCAATGGCAGAAGACGATCACGCTAATTGCCCGTCTGTAGATCTACAGATGACCCTTGCAGTTTCTCTTCTTCTCTTCCCTCCAAATCATCAAATATCCTAGGTGCCACCTTTTTACAGACAGGTGATGTGGACCATTGTACATGTCCTTAGAGAAACCATACCGATGTCTCCCATTCCTAAAACTATTTGTTGTTAATCTTCCTGGGACTTCTATTTCTAGACCACTTGATACTAAATTTCCTTGTTGCTAATACTCTCTCCTGCTGCCCTACACAACTTGGCACACTATTCTATCCTTGACTGCTTGGTATATTTATCATAAAAGTTTCTACTACTCGATACACAATGTGTAATCATGAGAAATAAGAGTTAAGGGAGCAGATATTTATAGAGACGCAAGGTCAGAGCTCGCAAGATGTGCCGATAATACGGTAAGGATTAATGGAGCTGGAAGTTCGTAGGGTTACGAGTGGTCCAACCTTGTGAGTTTTGAATGCATGCGAAGAAGATGACGGCTGCTCAAAGAAAAATCTACACGTGCTACTCAACAACCACTCATTATACTTGCTTGAGTTCAATTTTGTCATATATACATATATATATATACACGACCAACTCCTTATAACCTATCAGTTTCATATGTAAGTCTTTTTCATCTCCGGGGCTCGTGCCTGATTAATCTGCTGAGATAGCCCTAACACATTATATTCCAGTCACGATCTCTCATCCAATCTAGCTATGTTTGATGACATTATCGATGTACTCAGCCCGGTCCACGAACCACAGAGTACTTCAGTTCAGATACATGCAGGATAAAATGCACACTTTTCTTTGGAATGCGATGCATAGGGAAAATATTAACTAGACAGTAGACAATAAACGGTAGTAGGAGTGCAAGCAGGATGGATTGATCCAATACCATTGAGCAGGCTGTATTGATCCAGTTCCATTGCCGCCGTCAGAACTCAGAAACCGTCCTTGTCTATTCAGAATTTGAGACGCAGCATTCTTCTTGGAGCAGGGAAAGTTGGGATTGGCGTCGGTGCTCGGAACCACATCGCGGTGAGTGCTTGCAGCGAGCCCATGCCACTACAGGAATCTGGGGATATGCCGACGGCCGCCGGCCCTCGGCGTAGCACAGGGTGGCCCTCGGCACACGGTACGCCGACGGTGCCCCTCGGCGTAGCTCCTCGGGGAAGGTCGGCCTCGGCAGAGCACAGGCGCCCCTCGGCGTAGACGTCGCCGTCGGCGTAGCCGCAGAGGGCCGACGGCTGGCCCCACCCGTCGGCGTAGCGCCGCTCGGCGTAGCAGAGTGACCGGAGCCGTCCGTCTAACGGCCGTTTGTGCTACGCCGAGGGGCACACCGTCGGCATAGCGCACCACGTGGCGTGCCCGTGGCTTCCCTGGTGGCATCAACGCCGCCTCTACGCCGAGCGCCGCCCCGTCGGCATAGCGCGCCACGCGGCGTCTCCTGGTTCGCCTGGCGAGCGTCTACGCCGAGCGCCGCCCGTCGGCATAGCATGCCACGCGGCATCTCCTGGCTCGCCTGGCGCAAGCTACCCCGAGGGGTAAGCCGTCGGCGTAGCCAGGACCATTTGGTCCATGTCGACGCTACCCCGAGGGGGAAGCCGTCGGCGTAGCTTGGACCATTTGGTCATTTTTTTTTTGGTTTTTTTGCTGTTTTCCAGATTTGGCAGATAATAAAAGCACATAAAATTCACATAAAATTCACAGGATCTTCGCATGAAGTGCAAATACACATAACATGAAGTGCATACATAGTGTCATAGTGCATACATAGTGCCATAATGTGCATACATGGTGCCATAGTGTGCATACATGGTGGCATAGTGTCGATAAGATACATGGGACAACTAGAGGAGCTCGTCGCCGCTAAACACCGGCCCGGGCCGATTCCTTCCAGTAGAAGCTGCGGAAGAACCACCGGGAGAAGGACCGGGAGAAGTACCGGGAGAAGTACCGGGAGTAGCACCGGGAGAAGGACCACCATGATGAACCGGTGTCATCTCCCTCCCACCACCCTGGTTTCCGGAACATCCCGTTCCCTACACACATGTTCCCGAGATGTTAGCAATTTGCGAGGCAAAGGAAAGCCGTAGTATTTGGTTTGGCGAAGAACTTACCGCTGTTCTCCCATAGTACTCCGCAGCGAAATTTTCCTTCGATGGCATGTTTGGCGCCGGCCCCGGAAAGGGAGGCATCGGCCCTAAATCCACTGTCTCGTCCGGTTTGATTGGCCACCATCGACGCTCGCAAGATAGTTTACATGTCGGTCTTTGCGAAATGAAGCATCAAACTAGGGGAAAGTGGGACTTGTCATCATTTGCGAAAACAAAGGTTGGAACTTACATGTACATATGCCATGTACTCCATGAACTGCTCGCTGCTCGTCTGGTTGAAGGCCACCTCGATATTCTTGATGAGCGGCCACGTAGGCCGCCTCGAAGTCAGGCTACAATTTCACAAATTCATATCTCGTTAGCACTTAGCAATGTATGAACGAAAGTCGGAAAGAGGATGGAAATGAGAGAAACTTACGTCGTATGCGGGTTGCCGAGCCCGACGACGAGGCGGGAGAGGGGGGCTGTCCTTGGTGAGGCCCGCCTTGAGACGCGTGAAGGTCGTGGTGAGCTTATGCTTCACGGCCTTGTTCATCATGGCGAGACGGCCATGCGGCAACCCTCCGGACGACAGGACCAACGACTCCTCGTCGACCTCCACGCTCATGGGGTCATCCACCTCCGGGTGACGATGCCTCACCATCGCGCAAGTAGTTCTCGGCGTCCTCGGCGTAGGTGCCGAAGTACTCGGGGAGCGAGGGCCGAGGCTGCGAGAGATCGAGCTTCTTAAGCCGCATCTTGTTGTATATCTCGAGGTCAGAAATCTCCTCGTCGGGTCCTAACTCGGCCCTCTCGCATCGCGAAAGGAAATGTTGTGAGTACCAACTTTGAACCCGACGGAAAATAAAATGTATACATACCGTCTTCCCCTTGTAGCGCTCGTAGCTGAGGTTTCCCCACGAGTGTGTGCCACCGTCGCCTCGGTTCTCCGCGTTCCGCCTCGCCACGGCCGCAAAGTCCTCGTCCATCTTGAGCCACCTCGTCCTAACCATCTCCTCCCATGCCTCGGCATGCGGCTCGGCCCAATCGGGGATAACCTGAAAATGCAATACTCAACTCAATCTAATGCAATTGCAACTTAGTAGCAATGTACAATCTCATTGACATTTTACTCACCGACATGTAGTCCTCCACCGTCATCTCGTACTCGGCCTTAGCATTCTTACCGACAATGTCCGGCTTCGGACCCTCTCGCCTCTCGTGCCCGAAGTGACCCGCGGACGTGATCCTTTGGTTGTACCACACCTGCGGTGTCAACCTCTTACAAGTCGCCCGCAAAGTCCTGTTCGCGGCCGTCTCCTCAACCTCGGGCGCCACACGATAAAAACACTTCAATCATGCAAAAAAACAATTGTGAGAGTCATGAGTTAGAACATTGGGGTCATCAAATATGAACGAAGCTCGAGAAAATATGTCTTACCCAAAACTTTCTCATCACGGCCTCGGCAGCCGTCGGGAAGCCTACGCCGGGGGCACTCTCATAGTCCGTCCAAGTAGTGGCTAGCTTCTTCTCGCCAGCTGGGACGGTCCCGAGGGGATAGTACTTGCCCGGCCGTAACTTCCTAAGCAAAGCTCCAATCATGCTCGCTAGGCTGGCGCCCCTTGACCCCCGGAGGAAATGTCCAATTGCTGCACATGAAAATCAAACATTAGCACATGAAAATCAAACATTAGTACATGAAAATCGAAATTGCCAAATTAGTACACTTACTCAGGGCCAGCAGGAATAATAAGGGTCTTCGCCTCATGGGTCTTAGGCTCCTTCCTCTCGTCGGGGACTCTCGCTTCCCCACGAATCTTCAGTGGCTTTGGCCGCCCATCCTCCTCCGGAGTCTCAAACCCGCGGCTAGAGTCCTCCTCGGCTCTAGACTCCGTCTCCGCCTCCTCTGTAGACGGCCCCTCCAAAAAGAACCCGGAAGCAACGTCGCCTGAAGCCGAGGGTGGTGGCTCAAAGTCCGGTCCTCCCCAGCCACCTCCACCTCCACCTCCACCTCCACCTCCACCTCCAGCTCCACCTCCAGCTCCTCCCAAGCCACCTCCACCTCCAGCTCGACCTCCAGCTCCACCACCTCGTCCCCGTCCTCGTCCTCGTCCTCCTCCTCCTTCCGCGCCGTCCTCGTAACGCGGATTGCGACGCGGTTCCCTCCCACTCCTTCTAACATTGTTCTTGCGCTGTTGCATCTTCTTAAGCAAGCTCGACGAGTCCTCCTTGCCGCCGCTCATATTGTTCAATCACCTGCATTGAGAAAGAGAAAACAATTAAGAAGCATGTTGAAAAATATATAAATAGTAAGCATAAAGACACTAAACAATTAAGAAGCATGTTGAAAAAAATATAAATACTAAGCATAAAGACACTATGCAATTAAGAAGCATGTTGAAAAATATATAAATACTAAGCATAAAGACACTATGCAATTAAGAAGCATGTTGAAAAATATATAAATACTAAGCATAAAGACACTAAACAATTATTAAGCATGTTGAAAAATATATAAGAAGCATAAACACATAAAAGACCCTCACCAGCCGTCATCAATCTCATTGACAATCTCATTTTCTTTCTCCTTGTCACTATCACTATCACTATCTTTTGAGTAGTAAGTTGGAGCCCGATAGATGGGTGGAGGCTCATCATCGCTATCATCTTCCACTTGTAACTTCTCGAGCATATCTATGTCCTTTAGATCCACCATCGACTCACCACGAGGTTCTCGCATCGTTCTCGTTCCTGAGGTCCTCTTCAAGAACACATTCTAACTCAAAGTGCCCGAAGTCCTCTTCCTCTTGATAGAAAATTCCCTCATATGTTACGGGGTCAATGTTGTTGTAATCGTCCTCGGAGGGAATCGGTAGGTTACCATGTGGCGATACACGGAACACGACTTCCCGGCCGTTGAGTGCCGCTTTCTGGCATGGGTACGGCAAATAATAAACTTGCTTGGCTTGGTGAGCAACAATATAGACATCGGCTCCGGCATAGGTGGTGGAAGGCTTAACTTCTACTAACCCAATGGACTTGGTAACTCTCTGTCCACCTCTTGGGTCGAACCAATGACACTTGAACACAACGAGATTGAGTTGTTTGTTTGTACGATTGAAGGTTAGCTCGTATACATTCTCTAACCTCCCGTAGTAATCAAAGGTATCGGATCCTCTAGTGAAGACACCGGTATTTATCGTTTTTGGATTCGCCCGGCCCTTCCGGTGTGTCTCGTATGGAAGCGAAACCCATTCACGTCATACTTTTCATACTTCATGACGTCACGGTTACAACCTTGGGATACACATCTCAACTCATCTCGTCATCTCAACGTTTGCATCAGCTCCCTACAAGCACGGTTCAAATTTGTTGTGTGCATTAGTTACATGGAATAACGAGGGACAAGTCACATATTGGTAGGTAAGAGGGACATCTTAGACATTACTTTTTTCATGAACCAAGACACAAAGTTTATTTTTACTCCGGGAGCACCCTCTTTCGGTAGAGTGTCCAACTCCGCGCCCGTGGGATCCGTCGTTCGCCACCACTTGTTCATCCGTGAATTCGGCCGAAAGGATACAATAAGCATTAGACCGAGACCACGTAGGAGATCGAAACTAGGTACAAAGTAATTTGTACACCATGTTACCTAATGAAATCGTGACCGCCATCATCGTCGTCCCCCCCCACCACTTCCTTCATGTTCATAAGCACATAGAGCATTATGCAATCCTTCTCTTCCCTCTCCAATCTATATTTTTGTCCTTTACCAGCCTTGCCACCAGGACATTGGAATAGTTGAAGCTTGGGGTCATTCATGGGCACGTCGACATTGTAACGAGAGACCGGGTTATGCGAGTGGGAACTTCATCAGGATAGTACGTTGTTGCGGCATCTGCCATCTCCCGAAGGCACGTTGCCTCAGCTATGCATGCTTCAATCTTGGCTTTGTTTCCGGTTATCTTCCGAATATACTTGAACTCTCTCTCAATACAAAACTGCCACCGAAACTGCACTCGGGCCACCCAAGAGTGCCTCGTTTGCGAGGTGCACAATGAGATGTGCCATCGGAGTAAAGAAGCCTGGCGGAAAGATCATCTCCAAATTGCATAGCAACTCCGGCACTTGAACTTGCAGCTTCTCAATAACCATAGGACGGGAAGTGACACCTAGGTTACGCAACTTGACTTGGAAAATGAATCTAGTGACATAAATAAAATACGGAGAAGAAGTTCGAATTTTTGCTCACCCTCGGCGGTGGGAGAGAATCACGGACACGACGGAGCGGTCACGACGGGGCGGTCACGATGGGGCGGTCACGACGGGGCAGTCACGACGGGGCCTAGTTAAAACAACAATAAAATTAGTCAATGCAAAAAGTAAATAGCATATTTCTATTTCCAACTATATTTTGTTTTCCAACTATTTCTATTTCAACAACAAAATCATATTTCTATTTCCAACTATATTTTGTTTTCCAACTATTTCTATTTCAACAACAAAACGTAAAACAATAACAAAATCATATTTCTATTTCCAACTATATTTCGTTTTCCAACTATTTCTATTTCAACAACAAAAAGTAAAACAACTACAAAATCCTATTTCTATTTCCTAGTACTAAATAGCTAGAAAAATAAAAATAAAGAAAAAATAAGTGAGGTATACCTCACTGCTGCCGGCCATGGTGGGTAGGGCGCCGGGGTGGAGGAGGAGGGGCCGGTGGCTTGGGGTGGAGGAGGAGGGGCCGGTGGCTGCGGAGGTGGCGGGTCGGGCAGGAGGGGGTCGGGTGGGGAGGGGGCCGGCCTGCTGCGGAGGGGGTCGGGTGGGGAGGGGGCCGGCCTGCTGCGGAGGTGGCGGGTGAGAGGAGGAGCAGGGCCGGGGCCAACGCACTACTAGAAATCCCCTTATTTCCGACGGTACATTCTAATATCCGACGGCCCGTCGGTTAATACCCAATACCCGACGGTACCTGCAATGGCCGATGGTTATAATAAACCCCTCGGTTATAACCACGAGTAACCGACGGTGTATTACGTTGACCGACGGGAAGAACGTAACTCTCGTTTATTCACCAAAATACCCGACGGTATGGACTAGTACTCGACGGTTGTACTTCCACGGTCGGGTATTATGTGTTGCAGCCGACGGTGCATATATGCCCTTCGGTTATGTCCATAAAATGACCGACGGCTGAAGTGTCACCGTCGGTTATAGTCATAAATATATGACGGGGATGTTTAATAACCGACGGTTTGACTCTCGGTAATATGTTCGAATGGCCGACTCAACTAAGCATGAGAAGTGACCATGTCAACCAAGCTACTTGATGCTTTCTCCTTATAGAAGGTCGCTCAAACGACTACGAAGGTTGATGAGGGGAGTTTTTGTGTGTTTGATCATTAGTAAGTAGTAACTAGCAATAACTAAGAGTAAAATAGTACATCAAGGGTTGATGATGTGTTGATTGATGAGTTGACTCAGTCTAATGTGTTATATATAAGTACAAATGTTCCAACAAAAAAATAAATATGCATATGTTTCTTAATTATAAAAATTACGAAACTATATTATGTGAGAAAATATAAGAATAAAAAATATACCCCCATGTCAAAAAATATGTCGCGGGTTTGTATAAATTTTGATATATCTATAAACTAAATAGCTTCTAGATAATTTGAGTTTATATAAATTTGCGACATCTTTTTGGAGCGGAAGGATTATTTTATCTTTTAAAATGACCCAAATAATAAAATATATGGTTTATTTTTGAATTATATTACTACTTCTAAATATTAAAATGGAATATGATATCCAAGGACAATGAGTTGATTGAACGCATTATGTTTGTTTTACAAAAAAGTAGTACCAAAACGGGTGGAGAAATATATTCTTTAACTAATCGATCTCAGCTAGGCACTGTAGTTGTTTAATAAAGTCAAAGAGCACCGAGTGGATCATGTCACTCCAAGTCCCCTCAGTCCTCACCCTCACTCACAGCTCCAAGTTGCCATCAGATCTCCTCTCACCTCAATTGACTCCCTCTCGTCCTCCATTGAAGCGCCTAGGGGATAGCCTCCGCACAAGCTCCCAAGTGAGTGAAGACAGTAGCAGCAGCCTTCGTGTGGCGGCGATGGGGAACATGGGGTTAGCTAGCTGTGAAGGGGAGGAGTCGCTGGCGTCGCGGCGGCGTCAGCCGGCGCTGGCTCAGAGGAACGATCAAGATAGGCCGCCCAGGAGAGAACGCCTAGTCCAATTCGACCCCGCCCGAAGCACGACGACTTCCTCGACACAGTCCCGACGCACCACGAGCCCAGTTTTCTCGTCAGGTCCGTACCCAATCTGTTTTCCTGCCCCTGACGTCCTTAATTTTTCTTTTGATTTCCTTTTTTATTTGAGTATATAATTCGGAAGATTTGAGGCAAAAGAATCTGGAGAATCAATTTGTTGGGAAATTACTACTAAATTAATGTGATGAGTATGTGATCTAGACTAGCATTGCATGTATTGATTCCAAGCGACCCTGGCGTGTCCCAGTAGCGCCCGTGTTGGACTCATGGCTGACCTTGGCGGCATTTTTTCGGTGATTTGGCGCTGATTTTGTGGCGCTACCGCCAAAATAATCCCGCGCGCCCACGCACCACGCACCCAACTAAGTCCTAAACTTCCGCCTCTCCTGACCCCCTTCCAAGCAAACCCTTCCTCGTCGTCCTTCTCCAGAACCAATCTAGGGTCTTGCTCGCCGCCTCTACGACGAGTGTCCAGGAGTTCCGCTGCCATGGCCGATCAATCGGCGCGCAGCGAACACAGTGGGGAGCCGAGGTATCACTGTCTTATCCCCCTCTTCACCCGTTTCTCTGCCTGTCTCACATTGGCCCTGGCCAAATTTAACTATGTGCTTCTCTGTATGCTGATTGTACAATCTTTGTTTATTGGAAATCGTTTTGTGTAGCAATAGATAAATCGTTTGATGTTTGAGTTAACTTCTTTAGCTAGTAGAAACTGGTAATTTTCCTGCTAGCTTCCCTGTTGGAGTTAACAACGACAAATAGCATCCATGAATTTCCCAGCTTGGCTGAAAAAATTGAATTAGGTCAATGTTGTGCTCCCAATGGACATTAACAGGTTTAAGCATGAACTCAATTCCCTCAGTTTTGGGTTCAGATAGTTAAAGAGTTAGTGATTAATCTACCCACAAGTTTGCTTCCTTTTCTAGCCATACTAATTATTCATAATCGTATTTGGTATGGTCAATGCATGGAGGATATACAGAATTATTTGATTGATGCAATTTCCAGTACCCTGTACGTCTGTACCTATGCAGGATATAAATAATTGTTTCTTTTTTTATCTCATACTAAATTTTGGTCTGCAAGTTGGATACTGAAATTAAATTTGCTCCACATCTGCACACTGAATATATCGTTTTGGCTGCTGATACACTTTACAACCATGATTTGTTTATACTATACCTCCTGCTTCTATACAAGTCATTGAAAAACCAAACTGTTATTTATTTATGTAGCAATGTAGATGACAACGTAGTTGGATGTACAAAGAGAGAAAGGGAAAGATGTTCACTCCGGCTTGGCAACATGGATTAGATAATTTTTTGGAGCGTGCATTCTCATTGCCTGATGCTGTTTTAGCTGGGGAATCACATTGTCCCTGTACCAAGTGTTTTTGTCGTCATAAGCGCAAAAGGGATGTCATGATCAGACATTTGTGCAACAATGGTTTCATGTTAGGATATGAGAGATGGACTAGTCATGGGGAACATGATACACCTGAAATCGTAGAACAAGATAACGATGGGGGTGGGGATGTAGACCGTATGGATGACATGCTAATTGATGCAATCGCTGCAGAAGGAGTTTCTGTTGGCGATGAGCCAACAGAAGCTGCAAAGAAGTTCTATGAAATGTTGGTTGAAGCTGACAAACCACTGCATGAGAAGACCACACAATCACGCCTATCCATTGTAGGACGGCTAATGACTATTAAGACACAACATAACCTATCAGAAGCTTGTTACAATGAGATTATGAGTCTTATACATGACAGTGTTGGAGACACTGCTGCAAAAGATCTCCCTACAAACTTCCATAGGTCCAAGAAGCTTGTGCATAGTCTAGCAATGCCATACGTCAAGATTCATGCATGCCCCAATAATTGTATGATTTATTATAAGGAGAATGAAAATAAGGATAAATGCACTATATGCAAAGAACCTCGATATGAGGAAACAACCGCAAAAAATAACTCTAGCAAGATACCAAGAAAAGTCTTGCGCTATCTCCCTATTACTCCTAGGCTACAACGGTTGTACATGTCACAAAGCACCGCCAAGCACATGGATTATCATGCAAGGCCTCGTGATAGCGAGAAAATAATGGTTCACCCTTCTGATGGGGAAGCTTGGAAGGAATTTGATAAAGAACACAAGAATTTTGCCAAAGAAGTTAGGAATGTGAGGCTATGTCTAGCGACTGATGGCTTCACACCTTTTGGTATGACAGCAGCTTCATATTCTTGTTGGCCAGTATTCGTCGTACCTTATAATCTTCCACCTGAACTGTGCATGAAGCAAAGTAACTTGATACTTGCACTAGTTATTCCTGGTCCAGATTATCCAGGAAAGACACTAAATGTTTTCATGCAGCCTCTAATTGATGAACTTGACGATTTATGGAAAAATGGAGTGCATACCTTTGATAGTCATCGAAAACAAAACTTTATCTTGAAGGCGGCTTTACTGTGGACTATTCATGACTTTCCAGCTTATGGATTAGTTGCATGTTGGAGCACACATGGAAAACTTGCATGTCCTATATGTGGATCTGACATAGACACATTTTCATTGGCGAATGGCAGAAAACCATGCTGGTTTGATTGCCATAGGAGATTCCTTCCACGTAACCATGCTTTTCGTAGGAGTGTGAAATGTTTTCGTAAGAAAAAAATAGTTCTAAATCCTCCACCAAAGCGCATGTCTGGAGAAGATGTGTATAAAGAACTCCAAAGTCTTGTCCCTGATAAAACTGGTAAGAGTACATTTGAAGGATTCGGGAAGGAGCACAATTGGATTGGTGTAAGTGGTTTGTGGCAGCTAGAGTACTTTAGGAAGTTGTTGCTTCGACATAACATTGACGTAATGCATAATGAGAAAAATGTTTCTGAAGCATTATTGAGCACGTGCCTTGATATTCGAGATAAAACAAAGGATAATATCAAAGCACGCCTTGATATTGCTAAATATTGTGATCGATCAAAGCTACACCTAACCAAGGATCTAAGGGGTGTATGGAAAAAACCCAAAGCGAATTTTTGTGTTGGGAAGGATGATTTAGTGATCATCCTTAAGTGGTTTAAAGAAGTGAAGTTTTCTGATGGGTATGCTGCTAATTTGAGCAACGCTGTCAACTTGGCCCAGAATAGATTCATAGGTTTGAAAAGCCATGATCACCACATCATCATTGAGCGCCTTATAGCAGTTGCACTACGAGGCTTCATACCAGATAAGGAATGGAAGGACATAGCTGAGTTAAGTTATTTCTACCGACAGTTGTGTGCCAAAGAAATTGAGCCAGAACGGATGCGTGAACTTGAGAAGGAGATTCCTGTTTTGTTATGCAAGCTTGAGAAGATGTTCCCACCGGGCTTTTTCAATGTAATGCAACACTTGATGGTGCATCTCCCATATGAGGCAAGGGTTGGGGGGCCTGTGGCATATCGTTGGATGTATGTTTTTGAGAGGTATGCTAAACTGTCTAACATTAATTTGTATATTGTACTACTTTATTTTATTTGTGTCATGCATTGCTCAAATTTCTAATAATTTTTTACAGGGCAATGCACCATCTGCGTTTAAAAGTGCGTAACAAGGCAAGAGTGGAGGGCTCAATTGTGGAAGCTTGCATTGTACAAGAGATCACAAATTGTGTGTCTATGTACTTCAGTGACCATGTTCGCACTATATGGAAGAAGAATCCTCGTTACAATATTGGAGGGACACGGGTGCAGAATGATGGGTGTACCTTAGATGTGTTTCAGTATGAAGGAAACCTTCGTGGAAGGGGTACTGCTGTTGATCTCACGCAGCAAGAGTTGAATGCAGCAAGGTTGTACATTTTGACCAATCTGCTCCATTGTTGATAGATTTAAAGAGTAAGTGATAAATAATTTTCCATCGTGTACTATTGTGTGAATAAAGTTTCTAATCACATGCCATCTACAGAGCATTTACCGAGGAAAAATATTTGGAGCACCCCAATTTGACAGCAGCAGGCCTTGACAAATTGATGACAGCAGAATTTGTGGAGTGGTTCAAGATTAATGTAAGCATACTTTAACTAGCCTTATATGTTTTACATTCTGTTACTACTATTCTTAGTAACCAGAGTTTTTTTCCCTTTTATGTAGTGTAAAAGTGATCCAGATTCTGATGAAGACTTGTGGAATTTAGCTAATGGATGCAGCTCTAGAGTCTATTCCTATAATTCCTATGACGTGAATGGCTTTCGCTTCAAATCAGAGCTATATGAGAAAAACTGTAGAAAGTTGAAAACGGTAAACACAGGGGTTTGTTTGTCTTCCTTCACCTCAGATGGCGAACAACTTGACTACTATGGTGTCATCGAGGATATTATCAAACTATCCTTCACAGCTGGCAAAAAAATTGACATGGTATTATTCAAATGTCGTTGGTTTGACCCCACCAAGGGCATGAGGTCAGATGCAAAATTGGGGTTGGTGGAGATAAACTCATCTTCAAGGCTTAAAAATTTTGAGCCGTTTGCCATGGCTCACCAAGCTACACAAGCTTATTACTTAAATTATGCATCCCGCAAGAGAGATCTTCGTGATTGGCAGGTTGTGTACAAGATACAGCCAAGTAGAAGCTTGAATAACCTTGATGAGAGCGACCCATCCAGTGCAGATCAATTTTTCCAAGAAGATGGTCATCAGGGTAGCTTTTCTGTAGATATTGACAACTTTGTTGATGAATTCACTGTATCTAGAAATCAGTCAGATGATGTGCTTGATCCAGCTGAAATTGAAATAATAGAAAATCAAAACAATGATGATAAGGATGAAGAATTAGCAGAAGAGGAACTAGAAGAAAGTAGTGATGAGGAGGAAGAAGCGGAAGGACAAGAAAAGACAGATGGGGCTGACGATGAGGATGACACTATAGAGCATGACTCCGAATATGACGATGACGATTACTGAGAATTATAACTTATGTGCTTTAGTGTCATTTTTTTTCTTATTATGAATACATATGATATATAAAGTTATACTGTTGAATATTATATTTTGTTTATTGGTAATTTTAAATTTAGTTGCTATTATTTGTTATGTTTCATTTTACTTGCATGCCTTTGGTAATGGTTTAATTGTCATTTTATATATAACTAATAGAATGCATTTTGTCTCATCCTAGCAGGACTTTCCGCCTGAGCCATAGGCCCCCCTCAACAACT